>NC_134485.1:137725364-137885364 GCF_040206685.1 Ascaphus truei | reverse complement strand
CACTCTTTCTCTCCCACTCTCTCCCACTCTCTCTCTCCCACTCTCTCTCTCCCACTCTCTCTCTCCCACTCTCTCTCTCCCACTCTCTCTCTCCCACTCTCTCTCCCACTCTCTCTCTCTCCCACTCTCTCTCTCTCCCACTCTCTCTCTCCATCTCTCTCTCTCCCACTCTCTCTCTCCCACTCTCTCTCTCCCACTCTCTCCGTCTCTCTCTCTCCCACTCTCTCTCTCTGTCTCTCTCCCACTCTCTCTCTCTGTCTCTCTCCCACTCTCTCTCTCTGTCTCTCCCACTCTCTCTCTCTGTCTCTCCCACTCTCTCTCTGTCTCTCCCACTCTCTCTCTGTCTCTGTCTCTCCCACTCTCTCTCTGTCTCTGTCTCTCCCACTCTCTCTCTGTCTCTCCCACTCTCTCTCTGTCTCTGTCTCTCCCACTCTCTCTCTGTCTCTGTCTCTCTCACCATCTCTCTCACTCTCTCACACTCTCTCTCTCACTCTCTCTCTCTCTCTCCCACTCTCTCTCTCTCCCACTCTCTCTCTCTCCCACTCTCTCTCTCTCCCACTCTCTCTCTCTCCCACTCTCTCTCTCTCCCACTCTCTCTCTCTCCCACTCTCTCTCTCTCCCACTCTCTCTCTCTCCCACTCTTCCACTCTCCCACTCTTCCACTCTCCCACTCTCTCTCTCACTCACTCTCACTCTCTCCCACACACTTTCTCTCTCTCCCCCACACACTCTCTCTCTCTCTCCCCCACACACTCTCTCTCTCTCTCCCCCACACACTCTCTCTCTCGCTCTCTCCCCCACACACTCTCACACTATGGATCTGGATATCATAACTGCCCTATACTACACTGAAATAACCTATACTGCTTACTTCCAGATCTGACTCAAGCTTCACACGGAAGACATCGAACCCCCCCTAACCCAGAAGACAGGTAACGAACACCTCCCCTCCAATGTATAACATTGCGGGAATGAGGGTACCTGGACTTTGAGGGTCTGCGGATCAGGTAAGATCCCAGACGGGATTGCTGCTTTAAATATTGTGAAGCGGGGGCATCCAGACACTAGTTAAGGGGTGCAGGAAACTAGTCATTCACATCTGGCTTTTTTTTTCTAGATTCGACATTTATACACACACACACACACACACACACCAAGGACTAATTGTAGTATAATGTAATACAATAAATAAACTAATATCAAAAACGAATGTTCTTACTAGGAATTTATTCAATTTATTTAATTTATGGCTTTTTTTAAAATGCGTGGCTGGGGGCGGGACTAGAGGCGGGGTTGGGGGCGGGACTAGGGGCGGGACTAGGTGGCGAGTAGATTTTTTGGTTCGGCGAGTAGATTTTTGGGTGATTTGTCAAGCACTGTATATATGTATATATATATATATATATATATATATATATATATATATATATATATATGAAAAAATCATCTCAGTTGGCACACTGTAAACATAGATAAGATGCTGATGCTTGCCCCATATGCACATGTAAAAAGTAGAATTTACCAGATTGGAGTCCGGAAAAAACGAGACAGCACACAGTCTTAGTAGTTCCAATGCAGATGTAATGAATGTAACATGGCCCCACCTCCAACGTTTCGGTACACTCAACGTGACCTTCCTCAGGGACGTGCAATAAGTGAATGCTAATCCACCACCTTATATACCCAAACAAATCAAAATTAAATCAAACTCACCCGTGTAGGAGCAATATTGCCCGCGAAACCGCGCTGCTGTGACACGCATGCATCTGCTGGAACGCATCGCCATCTTGGATTTACCAAAACCTCCCTTTCAACTACGGTGGCCTCAATGGTCTGACTATAGGCACGATCGCGCATGCGCAGACTCGTCTTGTCTCTCTGGGTCGTGACACGCAATGTGCTGCTGAAACGCATCGCCATATTGCTTCCCAGCGTAATACACAGTTAACCTAACTATGGTGTCCCGAATGGTGCATATTGCCTATATAGTGGCGGTTCGCGCATGCGCAAACATACCCAGGCAACTCAATGCGCAAAATGTAATATAGCGCAGGCTCTTTATTCCTCAAGGGCTGACCCCACTATATGCATAACGGCACCTATATGAACACGACCTCAAGGACCTGTATGAGGATCTGTGATTACAAGTGCCCAAACTACATGAAGCAAGGCACCTGGCCGATGGGACCATTGGGGAGGATATGATATGTTGTCACATTAAAGCATATTTGAATGTATTTGGTTGTTTGCTTGATCATATATACAGAGGGACCCGTTACAGCATGAGGACGCATAGCACACACAGCTACCTTATATAAACCAATAAATTAAACAACAAACATGTGAAATGATGTGTGCATCACTGTAAGATATATTGTTATCAATGTCCCACTATAATAAATACTATAACTACATTGACTAAAATAGTCTAAAATCGAAAAACCAGATACCATGTACAGTATGATCACATCCATCTCTTCCTAAATAGAGTGACCAATGGGCTTTTAGTATATATGCCCAATGAGACAATATGTAATTAACAAGAGTATGTCTATCCGGAGCCAACATTCATACTGTACTCCTTAAGCAAACTCTGTCCTAAAGTCAGCTTATAACCGACAGGACATGTTTACACGGTGTTGGTGTGTGCATCAAGTTTGTTCTATGTCCCGCTTCGAGATCGTAGATACTACATGGTGTATATGAGACTTCTAAATATGTGACATGTCGTGTAAACATGTCCTGTCGGTTATAAGCTGACTTGCTTCATGTAGTTTGGGCACTTGTAATCACAGATCCTCATACAGGTCCTTGAGGTCGTGTTCATATAGGTGCCGTTATGCATATAGTGGGGTCAGCCCTTGAGGAATAAAGAGCCTGCGCTATATTACATTTTGCGCATTGAGTTGCCTGGGTATGTTCGCGCATGCGCGAACCGCCACTATATAGGCAATATGCACCATTCGGGACACCATAGTTAGGTTAACTGTGTATTACGCTGGGAAGCAATATGGCGATGCGTTTCAGCAGCACAATGGGTGTCACGACCCAGAGAGACAAGACGAGTCCGCGCATGCGCGATCGTGCCTATAGTCAGACCATTGAGGCCACCGTAGTTGAAAGGGAGGTTTTGGTAAATCCAAGATGGCGATGCGTTCCAGCAGATGCATGCGTGTCACAGCAGCGCGGTTTCGCGGGCAATATTGCTCCTACACGGGTGAGTTTGATTTAATTTTGATTTGTTTGGGTATATAAGGTGGTGGATTAGCATTCACTTATTGCACGTCCCTGAGGAAGGTCACGTTGAGTGTACCGAAACGTTGGAGGTGGTGCCATGTTACATTCATTACATCTGCATTGGAACTACTAAGACTGTGTGCTGTCTCGTTTTTTCCGGACTCCAATCTGGTAAATTCTACTTTTTACATGTGCATATGGGGCAAGCATCAGCATCTTATCTATGTTTACAGTGTGCCAACTGAGATGATTTTTTCATGTGTAACTATATGAGTTGGGCACCTGCCAGCAAAAGGATATCAAGTACCCTATGAGGGGTTAAAGTGTGTGGCCCACGGCGTTTTTGGCCTACTCCGTGGATGGTTTATCTATAACAGCCTTAACATAAATGAATGTTGATTTTATCCACGTTAAGAAATAACATGGAGGAGTTTGCAGACACGTTTGGGTTTTTTTCGGCCATCTCTGAGTCAGCTAGTTTCAGCGAGGCAGAGATTTCCAGCATCCGTTACACGGAATCCTTTGAATCTGTTTTGGGACCAGAAAGAGCGAGTGACGTGTACAATGACCTGATTAAATTAAAAAAGAGGGAAGTTGATTATTATCTGCACGGTGTGACGCTGTCGCATTATCACAAGGAGAAACTGCTACCCCGTGGGTTTAGAATAAAAAACCAGCCCACTATAGGGAGAACAGATCCAGAGTTCTGTAGAAGATGGATTGCAATTTTAAATAAATGTGCATTTGACTTGATCATCCTTGTAATTGATCAATCAAGTAAGGAAATCATCAAGATTAAAAAAGAGATAGACACCATCTACACCAAACATGGAACAACTTTAGAGACAGACACTTCTACGAATTGGACGGACAAAATACAGTCCTCTATAGACACATACAGAAACAATCTTATCAAATATAAGAGAGAGAAACTCAAAATTGTTGAATCAGATTACAAAGATCGTAGGGTATACAGATGGTTGCTGGGGCTAAGTGATCTACCCACAGGTGCGCAAGGTCAACAGAGGGGCCAGTCCCGCCGAAGACGGGGGGGATATAGAAAGCCTGGGTACAACACCAGTGATACGGACTTCTCGGACGCCGCGGACACTTTCAGTGACAACATGTCTGCAGAACCTTCTTCTTTTTTAGGACAAGGCCCGGATGGGAGAGCCAAACCGCCTATAGGAGTCGGAGACACCGGAGGAAAATCAGGCGAGGAGGCCAAAAGACGACGATATCCGGAGCGCTACCCAAACAGGGGGAGAGGTCCAAAACAACAGCCCAGGAAACGGTAATTTTTAATCTTTCCAAACACACCCTCTCGTCGGCGGAGCTAAATGTTTTACACAAAGGTCTTGGCTTTGTGCCAACATATAAGCAAGACCCGTTTAAGTGGGAAGTGGACCTCTTTAAATTGAATAGACACCTCAAACTCAAGGACTTCTTTTCAAAATCAGAAGCCAATCAAGCACCTGAATATGCGAGATCCCACTTCAGGCCACGCAGTACGTTTGATCCACAGGTGTCTAATCCCAGTATTGCAACATTTATGAACCTTTTAGGTAAAGCCACAAGAAGCAAGATTAAGACACAGAAGACCAGCTTCTTCAATATGACGAATGATGAAAGATTGGCGGTAAAATCTTTGAGAAATAACAAGAATATCATTATCCGGGCCGCCGACAAAGGCGGCGGAATCGTCATTTTGGATTACCTCTATTACAGAGAAGAGGTGTTGCGCCAACTGGGAGACACTGAAACGTACAAACAGTTGGGTAAGGATCCCACTGGGGCGTACAAAGGGGAAATTGATGCCATAATCCAAATGGGTATATCCAATGGATGGATCTCGGAAGACACTGGCGGTTTCCTTACGCAACAGCATCCAAAAATACCTGTCATGTATACGATCCCCAAGATTCACAAATCTACAACACACCCACCAGGTCGACCAATCATCTCGGCTCGGACATCACTATGCCATCCGATTTCACAATATGTTGATTTTTATCTACAACCGTTGGTGGCGGGTATGGCCACTTTTGTCAAAGACACTACCAACTTCATGGAGCATATTAACGATCTAGCATTTAATCCAACTGGGTGCATATTGGCTACCCTCGACGTAGCAAGCCTCTATACGAATATTCCGCACGAAGAGGGGTTGGAGGCTATCAGGAGAAAGTTGATGACGAATACTTTGCAGACTGGACCTCCATCTGAATTTTTACTACTCCTGATAGAAGTCATCCTAAATAAAAATTTCTTTAGGTTTGAAAATGCATACTATCTCCAGCTCAGTGGGACAGCCATGGGCTCAAACATGGCTCCATCATATGCGAACCTTTACATGGACATGTATGAGCAAACCCACATCTTATGCGATGCGCCCAATGCACACTACATCAGAAAGTTTTTACGCTACATTGATGATATTTTTATTGTTTGGAGTGGCTCTTCTGTGGAATTGCAGGACTTTGTGAACCGTCTTAACGATATTCCATCAAAGATACGTTTTACGCTGAGTTACAGTGAACTTGAAATTCCATTCTTGGACACGATGGTATACAAAGCAGGCGACAAATTGGCCACAAGGCTATACCAGAAAGTAACTGACAAAAACACATTGCTTTATGCCACAAGCCACCACCCGGCCCCGTTGAAAAAGGGGCTTCCGTATTCACAACTATTACGGGTGAAGCGAATCACCAGTGATCACAATGAGTTGGAACCTGCGCTTATCAACATGGCTAACAGGTTCCTAGAGCGAGGTTATAGTCCGGTCGACGTCAAAGATGCACTGGATCGTGTGATCAGATGGGAGAATTCAGATCGTACCAACACCGAACTGGGCGAGCAATCAAACAGCTCAAGATTTAATGTTATAAGTACATTTAGCACTGCGTCCCCATGCATACAACGTGGCATTAGAGACAATTGGCATGTCTTAGCCAATGATGATAAAATAGGAAAATTCTTCCGTGAACCCCCCTTGTTTTGTTTTCGCCGTGGTCCGTCAATTGGGGACATGATCACGCAAGCAGATCCAGCTGACAAATATAGCAAGGACAAAACTTGGTTAACCCAAAAACCTGGGGCCTACAGGTGTAAGGGTTGCACAAATTGCCAATATATGCAGGTGGGGTCTTTCTATTGCCATCCACATAATGGGACCAAAATCAAAATTCACCAACATCTGAATTGTGAATCAAAATTTGTTATATATTTGATTAAATGTCCATGTGGTTTACTCTACATTGGGAAGACAGTGCGAATGCTTAAAGAACGCATAGCCATCCATCGTTCAACAATTCGTAAAGCATTATCTACAGAC
Organism: Ascaphus truei; assembly: GCF_040206685.1. Taxonomy (NCBI): domain Eukaryota; kingdom Metazoa; phylum Chordata; class Amphibia; order Anura; family Ascaphidae; genus Ascaphus; species Ascaphus truei. The sequence continues at coordinate 137,878,790 of NC_134485.1, read as the reverse complement.
GCCAAGGATTTGGAGTTCAAATGTCTCCCTGTTGCCAAACATTTTAGGGACTTTAAACATTCACTGGCAACGTTCAGGTGCATGCCTATCTCACAGGTCAAAGTGCTCGCACGAGGGGGTGATAGAAACAGACTTTTATTGCAAAGCGAAGCGAGGCACATCTTTGAATTAAAAACTGTGGCCCCTTTTGGCCTAAACGAAGATTTTTCGTTGGGATGTTTCCTATGAATGAAGTCAGGACTATGACACTTCGTGCTGATGAGCAATTGTTTATTGTTCTGTAATTATGTGTCTTTTTGTGTCAATGTCCATTTCGTGATATTTCTGCAGTACGTCTTCATGTGTTATTTCCATATGTGCCCTTGTATTGTCATTTTCACTTTTTCACCCTAGGGTGTTGGTGTGTGCATCAAGTTTGTTCTATGTCCCGCTTCGAGATCGTAGATACTACATGGTGTATATGAGACTTCTAAATATGTGACATGTCGTGTAAACATGTCCTGTCGGTTATAAGCTGACTTTAGGACAGAGTTTGCTTAAGGAGTACAGTATGAATGTTGGCTCCGGATAGACATACTCTTGTTAATTACATATTGTCTCATTGGGCATATATACTAAAAGCCCATTGGTCACTCTATTTAGGAAGAGATGGGTGTGATCATACATGGTATCTGGTTTTCGATTTTAGACTATTTTAGTCAATGTAGTTATAGTATTTATTATAGTGGGACATTGATAACAATATATCTTACAGTGATGCACACATCATTTCACATGTTTGTTGTTTAATTTATTGGTTTATATAAGGTAGCTGTGTGTGCTATGCGTCCTCATGCTGGAACGGGTCCCTCTGTATATATGATCAAGCAAACAACCAAATACATTCAAATATGCTTTAATGTGACAACATATCATATCCTCCCCAATGGTCCCATCGGCCAGGTGCCTTGCTTCATGTAGTTTGGGCACTTGTAATCACAGATCCTCATACAGGTCCTTGAGGTCGTGTTCATATAGGTGCCGTTATGCATATAGTGGGGTCAGCCCTTGAGGAATTAAGAGCCTGCGCTATATTACATTTTGCGCATTGAGTTGCCTGGGTATGTTCGCGCATGCGCGAACCGCCACTATATAGGCAATATGCACCATTCGGGACTCCATAGTTAGGTTAACTGTGTATTACGCTGGGAAGCAATATGGCGATGCGTTTCAGCAGCACATTGCGTGTCACGACCCAGAGAGACAAGACGAGTCCGCGCATGCGCGATCGTGCCTATAGTCAGACCATTGAGGCCACCGTAGTTGAAAGGGAGGTTTTGGTAAATCCAAGATGGCGATGCGTTCCAGCAGATGCATGCGTGTCACAGCAGCGCGGTTTCGCGGGCAATATTGCTCCTACACGGGTGAGTTTGATTTAATTTTGATTTGTTTGGGTATATAATGTGGTGGATTAGCATTCACTTATTGCACGTCCCTGAGGAAGGTCACGTTGAGTGTACCGACACGTTGGAGGTGGTGCCATGTTACATTCATTACATCTGCATTGGAACTACTAAGACTGTGTGCTGTCTCGTTTTTTCCGGACTCCAATCTGGTAAATTCTACTTTTTATATATATATATATATATATTATTTGAGACTACAGTAGCACCTGTCTATATGAACCAGTACATTGAGTGCAAGCTGTGATGTTTGTTTATATATATATATATATATATATTTATATATATATATATATATATATATATATATATATATATATATATATATATATATATATATATATATATGATCCGTTTTCTTAATATCAGGCTTATAACATTGATCCCTCAGTAGATTTAAGTATTTAAATACAGGAGGTTGGCTGTTAGAGCTTAAGCTTTAAAACCTTCAATAGATATCATAAATGATGAAACATTTAAAAATGGTACAAAAGATACTACTTTGCTAACTGTGTGCTTTACAGCCACTTCCTTCCATATTATCAAGAAAGACCCCAAAACAATAGTTTTACTATTGTCTATCATTGCACATGCACTGCCACATTCAGTAGATAAGTTATATGTTTATGTCTTCACTGTAGTTAATACTTTAGTATTTCAACTTTATTAGGTTTTACCTTGCGTGAACATTTCCAGAAAAGTTGTAATCAGTACAATGCATTGTGATAAAAAATGTTTCACATCTCCTCAGCAGAAGGTGTTTTTTTTGTGTGTTACTGTCAACATTTGCCTTGACTATTCAAGTGTGAATTTAGTTGGAAACCATCATTAATTGGATGTTAAAGCAACAGATTATTCTTGGCACTTAAAACACAATTCAATTACTAGATATCACCTCAATCAAGTGTTTGTAGAAGGTGTTAATAATACTGAACGTACAATAGATGCACTATGGGTATGGGATGTTACCATGATAATTCTTTGATTCCCTGCAAATCTCCCTCCACACTTTTACCTTTTTAAGAGAAGCACAATATTTACCCACAGTACTTTGTTAATTCGTTTATGTGCCTTTGGTGCAGGTCAGCTTGCAATGTGGCTTTGGTTTCTCTTGATCTCTTTTTAAGTAAAGAAACAGAAAGTGGATTAGAAAAGAACCAGCATAATAAAGCTTATAGTGTTTTAAGAAAAAGATCCTCTTAGGAGGATTAAGCCTCATGGACATTATAAAGAGGTTCTTTGCATAAACAGTGAGACAATTTTTTATTCACTTGCAAATCCTCAACCACATTTGCTACCTAAACAATAATAAAATGCATGCAGCAAACATGTCTGTAGATTATACAGAGTTTGAGATCCCAGGACCCTTTGATGGTCCTCAGTGGCCTCATATGGCCCAGCGCAGTACTTTTATGTCGGCGGCTGTGCTCATGGGCATTGTGGTGGTCTTGGCTTCCTTTGTCAATGGTCTGGTTATTGTGGTCTCCATCGGGTACAAGAAGCTGAGGTCCCCTCTGAACTACATCCTGGTCAACTTGGCAGTAGCTGACTTACTGGTCACTGTCTTCGGGACCAGTGTTTGCTTCTCCAACAATGTCAATGGTTACTTTATACTGGGCAAGGCAATGTGCGAATTTGAAGGCTTCATGGTTTCCCTGACTGGTAAGATGAAATCATTTGAACATGTCACTGCTGGAGGTGTCTGTAGCATTGCCGAGATAATACAAATATAATGTAAATCCAGTGGTCTAAGTATAATGCTTCAAAAGTTACGGTGCCCTTTTTAAATTTACAACCCGAGAGCACCGCTACTTTTTTTAATTGAAAGACTAATTGTTCTACTTTCTATTCAAACAAAAAAAATAGTTCTATTATAATGATATTCCTTTCTGCTTTCTAAACATAAATATTATATATGGTAATCTTTATAAAATACGAGCAGAAAAGCATTTCCCCAATGTTAAACAAATGTACAAATGTTTGAAGTCAGGCACTTTATCACCATGTTTTATTATAAATAGAACTATGTTTAATAACTCTATTTTGAAAGCCATTTTTGTTCATAAGAAACTTCGTAAAGTAGCTGTCCATGTTGATCACTGTTTTAAAAAATTTATTTTTACTATTATATTTACTTTGAAAGATCTCCTCTTGCCCTTTCCAGGGGGAATGAAAACATTGAAAGTCTAATGCTTTTTCAGGATACACAAGCAGTTCAAATATTATTTGTCCTGTAGATCATAATGGAGCTACAGTATCTCCAAAGCATAGCGAAGTATGAGGTTACCAGGGCAACCTGAGATGCTAGAGATTTAGACAGTTCGTTAAAAGCAGCAATCACCTACAACATGCAATAAGGGTTCATTTGATGAAACTGTTTTGTTCCCTAATAATTTCTGTTTTTTATAAAGATGAAAGGTACAAATGTGTTTTTTTTTTAAACTTGGCAATCTATGGCACCACTTATTACATTGCAACCCTGAAATCCAGTCTTTTGATGTGTTTTATCGAACAAATGAACAACTTCACAAAAGTACGAAAAACAATGATCAAAAGAAAAGGAAAAGTTGTTTCATTGGCAAAAACATCTAATGTTTACGATGAGATGTCTAGGTTCCTACAATACTGTACATGCTATTGCAAATTGGAGAGGTCCTGTGCTTGACTTGTAAATCTGCTGCATAATGGAAAACTGCAAAAATGCTGCAACATAAATAGCTTCTTCTGGGCTTTAAAATCTGATTATTTACATGTCTGTACAATAACCATTTTATACTGTATATAATTTTGTTGTTTAACACTTTTTTAAAAGCTGGGCAATACCAAGGCCTTATTATTAATTAAAGAGATCTTTACTATGGGTTAACCTTTTATCTGAGCTCATGAGTAATCTGATTGCCAATACTTAGAGTCAGGTAGGAATTTATTTTTCCCCTTATGAGATATCATTGGATGATATTTCACTAGGGGTTTTGTTTTCCTTCCTCTAGATCAAAATACTGTAACTACGGATATAGGATAAAGTATCTGTCGACTAAATTTAACATAGGTTGATCTTGGTGGACACAAGTATTTTTTCAACCAAATCTACTATGTAACTATGCTGGAAGGATGCCTTTTTTTGTAATGCAGTGCCGGCCCCTATGGCACTTAAGGAGTTCATTCATGTTTTTACTCTACATATTGTATGCCTTGTCTGAGCGTAGAGTTACTGCAACAATATCTTACTGCTATTAGAGTACAATTTCCTGTTGGACTTGTCACCAGAACAAGTTGACTCAGTTTCAGTTCTGCTATTTTTTATTTGTCAAAACATTCTGGAATGTGGATATTATTTGTTCTACTGAGTAAAACCATTCCCACGGACCTGGATTTAAAGAAGTCTCTACTTATGGGAATAGGTATCAATGTAAAGAAACTGCAAATAGAAATTTGTTTGGATGCATTGCTCCCTTTTCAGCTTGTGATTGCATCAAATGTAAGAGAATTTCCTACACTTGATGCAAAAGGTTTCTCCGCTTCTGATTTGGTGGATTTTTTTTTGTGATGCAACTACGGTACAAGCAACATAAGTGACTCAGTAAATTAATATATCTTATTATGATCTCTTATTGACATTCCCTAAATTTGCAGACTGACTGCACAACACAAAAACTGGAGCAAATACTGTAGCTTGATTGCTGCATTTTGATACAGAGACGCAAAATGAAAATAATGCAATTTGCACAATTTTTGCTTCTAATACATATCCCCCTTAGATATATGAAAGGAATTTTGGAAAGGGCTTTTATATTGTTATACATGGTAGTCATCAAGGAACAAGTAAATAGAAAAGTTAATTAATGGATAAAGTTTCATGATATGTGACAGAATTCTTGCAGCACATTGCATACTCCACCTATTGTAAAATGTGTAAATAGGAAAAAAGTGTGGTTTAGTAAGACTCAAATAATTACAATTGAATCTTACTTTGTCTACCTCAGAAAATGTTTTAACTTACTACTGTATATACATCATTTAAGATGTTTCCATTGTTTAAATAAAGCGGAGATGCATAATGTGGCTATTATAGGACTGAATGAAAGCTTTCAGAATATGTCCTTTTCTCAGTGTTATTTTTTATTCTTTTCCTATAGTAGACTCAACTTTTCACCTACAGTATGGAAGAAAGACTGTCTCGCAAGAAAATAAACCTTATGGTACCAAGGGTCAGTGTTGCTGAGCTGAGCTATGGGTATTTCCCCAAGAATGTAGAGCATGGCTTCTATTTATATAGCACTCACAATGTATGCACATCTTTATAATAGTCAATATGTAACCTCCCCTTTGCAGACACATAAGTATATTGATAGACATGCCCTTCAGACCATCACTGACAAGCTGTAAGTGGACACTCAAAAGGTTTAACTAGAGGCCTTACAGTAGGTGCCCAAAGTAAGATTGGCTGAGCAGTCAGTGAAATATATAGATACACAGTAAGCAGTACTAGCTCAGGAAATGTAAGCCCTGGCAATAGCTTAAAATCCTTAGCCTCCCGTGCCTTTTAGGCAGTGTGCTAATGTAGATCAGTAATATTAATTTGTTTTAGTAATAGATTTAGTAAATCTAATAGCAGCCAGGAGCATATAGCAACATAACGTTACTTTTGAACTGCAGTTTCAGTTTTCTTGCAGCATCTCTGCATGGCTGTGGGTTGCTTGCAGCGTGTCTCTTCTTCCACCTCCTTTGATGCAGGATAAGCTCACTAGCCTTGCATTCCAAATCTCGGTTTCAAGTATCTTCAATAACTGATACATTTCAGATCTTATATCTTTTACAGATCAGTTCTGAATTAACCTTAAAGCAGGAATTTGGACAATCTCCTTTCAACGCGTTTCGCCAGTATACCTGGCTTTATCAGGGAATGTCTTACTCTGTCCAGGATCCTAATTAAATAGTGTGATGGTAGCTTCGAGACAGGCTATAATAATACACACCAAATATATACAGTAGAGGCGGCGATTATTCTAACAAAAACCAGTGGCAATTCCCCAAAAGACCCAGGTACACCCAGGTACATTCTGAATACATTTCCTTAAACTAGCCCCAGCATTTTTGCATTGATTAATGGCCTATCAGATTAACAGTGGGGGTCCCTGGCAGTCCCATTCAAACTGAATTGGACTGCCAGGGATCCCTGCTGTGTTAATCCTATGGGTCGTTAGTCAATGCAGAAATGCCTTAAACGTGCCTCAAACTAGCCCAGAACATACCCAGCACATACCCTGAATGTAACCCGGCTAGTTTAAGGCAAATGTTAGAATAAGCGTTGCCTCTACTGTAACTGGGTTTAACTGGACGAGGATTAGATATGATAAAATATCATTTATTCCTTGAAAAAGGTGAGCACACGAGATATACAAATAACAGACAAAATATGGACACTTACTTAAAGGTTAGGACAAGAAAGCCATCAGGATACAGGATGGGCCATTTCTTCCATAATTCAGTTGACATCACAGCAATACATGCAGCTCATGAAGACACATGAAGGACAATTGAGTAAGGGCTGACTCTGACTTATATACCATTTCAACCCTTCTCTTACACTCAAGGCGCAGAGCTGTCTAGCAAAAATCTCTTTGAAGGAGATTTTGGCTTCCCTGTAAGTGTGAAGACCGACACTTAAAAAACACTCAGCCCTTTTATTCTTGCCCTTGATGGGGGTCTGCATTGTCAGAGTGTTAAAATACCCGGTTCTGGTAGGTCCAGCAGGTCCAAACTTTCCAGACCTTAATGCCGGAAGTGGTACACTATATGGTCCAAATTTCATCCCGCTACGACCTTCGGAACCGGAGTTATACAAATATCACATAAACCGTTTCATATTTTATTATAAAAATCTCCGCTAAAAAGAAATCTCAGCGTTTCACTAAATCCCCATTGAAAACAACGGGCTCCGCCGCCATGGGTTTCAATGGAGCAACTCCGCCGTTGTAGTCAATGGAGTTTCCCACCATAGACTTTCAATGGGGAAACCGCCGCCATTGAAGTATATGAGAAAATCCACAAATCTTTACCTTCGTCCATACTCTGTCTGGTTGGTCTGAGGGGGCTGGGAAGGGGCATGCATTAAAGCCGGAACCTTGGCTATATGCCACCCAAATCCCATCCCTCTGGTCATTCCAGAACCGGAGATATGCACTTACACATTTCAACATTTCACACTTAGTCGTTTTTTCGCCATGCGGCTTTTCCCCATTGGAATCAATGGCCGGCGCCGCCATTGACAATGCATTGCGCCCGTCGCCATTAGATTCAATGGTGCGACCCTCCTTCTCCGCTCGACCCCTTACGGGGTCCCTCATTCCCGGACCCGGTGTGGATCGTGTGTGGGGGTTCCTAGGGGTTAGGGACAAAAATAACTTTATTCCCAGGGGCCCTAGAACCCAAGATTCCCACGCCAATTGTCGTTGAACTTGACCGTAGTGATTAAACTCTTTTAAAAGACATTGTATCCGCTTTTGCGGTCTGCGGTTTGGATGGCTGCCAACCTGTTCCTCGAGGCCGGCGTTGAGGAATCTCCATTGAAGTCAATGAGCCCATTGACTTACAATGGGAAACCGCCGCTCCTCCTCTCGGACGCCACCTGCTGGTCGTCGCTGGAAAACAGGTCCAAAACCGCTACTTCTGCCATTAGAAAGCATGGAGGCTCAATGGCGACCTATGGACGGCTGCAAAATGGAGCCTGAAAAGGCGGGAAAATTACACAAAGGGCTATAATCACTATTTTAACATTAACCCCTTCCCTCCCACATCAACCCTAGTGTATGTGTGAGTGCAAACACCAGGATAACACAATATATTTACACAGGGGAAAAAACACTTGGATATTGAAGCAAGGCAAAACACATTACTGGACCTCAGTCCAGTTAACTCCTTGCTTCCCTGATGAGAGTAGAGGGTGGCCAAATGGGATGTAACCCCTTTAATCCCGGGCCAAATCGTCTCTATCATGACATAGTTTTAGCACTCAGCCTTAACTTAATGTATCTGTGTGTGTTATTAACTGCTATAATTATAGCATCCAGTACATCTTCATGTCAATTAGATTACCTCAATAAATGTACTACATTCCCTTTATTAATATATCTATAAAGAACACTACAGTATAATATCTTTACAAATATCATATATATATATATATGGTAAAGAAAGTCAGTCAGCACTCCAATAGCAATTGATATTTATAGGTGCAAGTCCCATACAGAAAGATAAGGTAATGATACTGCGTTTGGATCTACGAAATCAGGAGACCGCACTCTGGGGTTAGAGAAATAAAGCTGTATTAACAAAGCATGGCACAATACATCCAACGTTTTGGTCCCTGTGCACCACCCTGAGGAAGGTCCCATTGCAGGGACAGAAATGTTGGATGTATTGTGCCATGCTTTGTTAATACAGCTTTATTTCTAAAACCCCAGAGTTCTAAAACTCCTGATTTCGTGGATGCCCAAGCAGCACATGTGGTGCTGTTTCATTTCTCCTGCTCAAGATTAAATTAAAAATAAATAAATAAATAAACCTCCTCCTGATTGGTGTGACGCGTCTTGGCAAGATGCCAATTAATTAATTTTTTTTGCCTGGCAGCCCTTTGCTCCCTCCCTTCCTGTCTTACTCCCTCCCTTCCTGTCTTAATAAATGGCCCTTGTCACCCCATGCGGCCCCTTGTTCCCCCCCCTTGTCACCCCCTGCGGCCCCTTGTTCCCCCTGCAGCTCCTAGACTCCCCCTGTGGCCCACCTTGTTCCCCCCTGTGGCCCACCTTGTTCCACCCCCTGTGGGGCATCCAAAGCCCCCCCCCATTGGGCCATCTGCAGCAGGGTCCTGCGGGTGCATTGGCAGCCCCCCCCATCCTACCTTCTCAGAAATGAGTCCTCCGTGGGCCGTGAACCGGAAGCGGAAACTCGCATTCAGTGTTCGGCTGGGGAGAGACCCTCCGGACAGCAAAAGTCCTCCAAGTCCTCTATGGTTGGATTGTATTGGAGCCGTGTGATACACACAAAGGATAGAGTCTCTGGCAACAACTGGCCTCAGTGCTCAGTGCTCGTGGGCAAATGGCGGTCCCAAACTAGTCACGCCCTACGCGTTTCCTCAGGGAAGTCATCATCGATGACGAAACGCGTAGAGGGACCTTCCTCAGGGCAGTGCAACAAGTGACTGTTCTAAGCCCCCATATATACCCCCAACATCATGCAACAATTAGAAAACCTAATTAACCATCCCAGGTACAGCCCACCTCCAACAAGCACCAATAGAAAAAAACGTAACTAGCCAGCACCAATGGGATAACTGCTTCTAAGGTAAGTCATGGGGGACACTGAAAAAACACATATACACAATCAAATAGCAACAGCGCCCCTGGTGGCGCATATGATAACAGTGCAGAACACTGCAACACTGCAGAAGGAGAGCCGCTGCACATGAGCAGGGAGAAGCAAAAATACAACTGGATCCCACAAACTGGGCGCAACCCCACGATGGACCGGTACATTGAAAGCTTCAGACAGCACCAAAACCACCATCCTGGACAAAGTAAGGAAACAAACATACAATCTGACAGTGATGGAGAGGAGAGCCATAGAATCGCTAAAGGCCAACCACAACATAACAATCAAACCTGCAGACAAGGGAGGAGCAGAGGTCATAATGAACACCACAGACTACCTGCGGGAAGCACACAGGCAACTCTCTGATTCAAAGTATTACACCCAACTGCAGGAGGATCCAACTTTAAAATACATGAGAGAACTCAACAGGATCATTAAAACACTCCCAATCCACACAAGAGAACAAATTCTGGACCTGATACCAGCTAACCCAAAACCTGGCACATTCTACATGCTCCCTAAAATCACAAAGAGGGTAACCCTGGGCGCCCTATTATCTCTGGATCTGGCACACTTACCGAGAATATTTATGGCTGGGTGGAGGGCATTCTAAAACAACTTGTCAGGAACACACCCAGCTATATCCAGGATACCACCGACCTGCTAAACAAACTAAATGCCATTGGCCCCCTCCCAACAGGAACACTACTAGCAACTATGGATGTAGAGTCACTTTATACAAACATCCCCCACGAGGATGGGATTTCAGCCTGCAGATACTTTCTGGGATCGCAGGAGCAACTCACAGAGACAGTGACTAAATGCATCGAATTTATTCTGACCCATAACTACTTCACATTTGGAAATGACTCATACCTCCAGACAACCGGGACCGCTATGGGTACTCAGATGGTGCCACAGTATGCCAATCTGTTCTGTGCAAAACTGGAAAGTGACTTTCTTTCCACCTGTCACTTGAAACCCCTTACATACCTTCGCTACATCGATGACATCCTCCTGATTTGGACCTCTGGCGAACAGGACCTCCTACAGTTCTATGACAACTTCAATACTTTCCACCCGGCCATCAACCTCAAACTCACCCATTCCCCGGATGAAGTACATTTCCTAGACACCACCATTACTATAAAGAACAACCAACTACAGACTTCTGTATACCGCAAACCTACAGACAGAGCCAGCTATTTGAGGGACAACAGCTTCCACCCGACACACACCAAACATGCAACCATCTACAGTCAAGCCATACGATACAACCGGATATGCTCCGACACAGCAGACAGAGACCAGCGGATTAAAGCCTTGAGATCAGATTTTATAATCCATGGATATAAGCACAGAATTGTAGACCAGCAAATTCACAAAGCCACCAGAATACCAAGAAGTGATCTCCTTGAAAACAAACAGAAGGAGACAAGCGACAGGGTACCTTTGGTGGTCACATATAACCGACACCTAGGAGCCCTACGCAAGATCGCCAGGAGACTACAACCCATCCTCCAGGAAGATACAAGACTGCAACAGGTCTTCCCTGAAGCACCCTTATTATCATACAGACAACCCCATAATCTCAAGAATATTATGGTGAGGAGTAAAGTATTCAGCAGTACAACTGAATGCGGGATGAAACCATGCCAGGACCCAAGATGCAAAACCTGCGCAATGCTCTATACAGCGGACACAATACAAATACCACACAGAAATCGGGAATACAAAATCAGAGGAAGGTTCACCTGTTCCTCCAGCAATGTCGTGTACCTCATCATGTGCATGAAATGCCCAGGGGGCTGCTACTACATAGGTGAGACAGGGCAGGGGCTAAACAAGAGAATGAACCTGCATCGCCACAGCATCACACGTGGAACAAGAGACAGTCCTGTCGGCGAACATTTCTCTGACCCTGGCCATAAGATGAACGATCTGAGGGTTGTCATACTGAAAGGTAAAAAACACCGAAAGAGAGACGGTTGCATGAATACAAATTTATGCAACTGTTCAGGACACTTAGCGGTGGCATAAACAGAGATCGAAATTTTATGAGTCATTACTGACACAAGTGAACTCTCTTCCCATGAGCGCTAAAGGCCATGTCTGTACATACTGTGCTATATGTATACACACAGCTCTCTTACATATACTAATACTCCTTGTTTTTCCATCCCTATACACCAATAGGGACCACATAGTATCCACACACACTTTTAGTTGTGCTACAATCTCTCACATTTCCACACCTACCCACACCATTTATATCCACTCCCACTCCACACACACCTTTTGTAAAGCACTGTATATACTGTGGGCTCTCCATTCATTTATATTCACACAGTTACACACACACACTCTTACATCACTTGCTTTCAGGAACCTTTTGACACCTCTAGCCATAAAACACAGCCACACCGGAAAAGGACAAGCACAGATAACATTCCAGGAGACACTGTTTTTAAGTATACCTTTTGCTTGCTTCATTCATTGTAACATCGCCGGAAGAAGAGATCAGTGTATCTCGAAAGCTCGCACAAATAAAAGCATTTCGTTAGCCACAGAACGGTATCATCTATTTATTTTTTGATTATTGAAGCTCGGCTAACACGGTACTGATACCTCTACATGTATGTATATTATATATATATATATATACAGCTTAACTCCGTTATAGCGCGGTACTCGGGGGCCACCCGAGACCACTGCGTTATTAACGGGGTCGCGGGGAAAAAATGGCCTCCGCGAAAAAAAAAAAATGGCTGCCACATCAGTGCTACCGCGTCCCCCGGAGGGGGAAAGCTGAGAACTCTCCCAGCGTTCCCAGACCCGGTGGGGCAGCGGCAACCGCACACAGCACTTACCTGGCATCTGGCAGCTCTTCTCCCGGTCTCTGCTTCCTGCATCTGCTTCCGTCTTCCAAGAGCAAGCTCTCTTAAAGAGACAGTGTGTCTCTGTGTGTGTGTGTGTGTATATTTGACTGTGTGATACGGTGTCAGTGTGTGTGTGGGTGTCAGTGTGTGTGTGTCAGTGTGTGTGTGTGTGTGTGTGTGTGTCAGTGTATGTGTGTGTGTGTGTGTGTGTGTGTGTGTGTGTGTGTGTGTGTGTGTGTGTGTGTGTGTGTGTGTTTGTGTGTGTGTGTGTGTGTGTGTGTGTGTGTGTGTGTGTGTGTGTGTGTGTGTGTGTGTGTGTGTGTGTGTGTGTGTGTGTGTGTGTGCAGTGTGCTTTGAGTGTATGCAGTGTGCTGTTAGTGTTTGCAGTGTGCTGTGAGTGTGTGCTGTGTGCTGGTGCTGTGAGTGTGTGCAGTGTGCTGGTGCTGTGTGTTCTGTGAGTGTGTGCAGTGTGCTGTGAGTGTGTGCAGTGTGCTGTGTGCTGGTGCTGTGTGTGCTGTGAGTGTGTGCAGTGAGTGTATGCAGTGTGCAGTGAGTGTATGCAGTGTGCTGTGTGCTGTGAGTATGTGCAGTGTGCTGTGAGTGTATGCAGCATGCTGTGAGTGTATGCAGTGTGCAGTGAGTGTATGCAGTGTGCTCTGTGCTGTGAGTGTATGCAGTGTGGTGTGAGTGTGTGCAGTGTGCTGTGTGCTGGTGCTGTGTGTGCTGTGAGTGTGTGCAGTGTGCTGTGAGTGTATGTAGTGTGCAGTGAGTGTATGCAGTGTGCTGTGTGCTGTGAGTGTGTGCTGTGTGCTCGTGCTGTGTGTGCCGTGAGTGTGTGCAGTGTGCTGTGAGTGTGTGCAGTGTGTGCTGGTGTTGTGAGTGTGTGCAGTGTGCTGTGAGTGTATGCAGTGTGCAGTGAGTGTGTGCAGTGTGCTGTGAGATTGTGCTGTGTGCTGTGAGTGTGTGCAGTGTGCTGGTGCTGTGTGTTCTGTGAGTGTGCGCAGTGTGCTGTGAGTGTGTGCAGTGTGCTGTGAGTGTGTGCTGTGTTCTGATGCTGTGTGTCCTGTGAGTGTGTGCAGTGAGTGTATGCAGTGTGCAGTGAGTGTATGCCGTGTGCTGTGTGCTGTGAGTGTGTGCTGTGTGCAGTGAGTGTATGCAATGTGCTGTGAGTGTATGCAGTGTGCAGTGAGTGTATGCAGTGTGCTGTGTGCTGTGAGTGTATGCAGTGTGGTGTGTGTGCTGCGTGCTGTGTGTGCTGTGAGTGTGTGCAGTGTGCTGTGAGTGTATGCAGTGTGCAGTGAGTGTGTGCTGTGTGCTGGTGCTGTGTGTACCGTGAGTGTGTGCAGTGGGCTGTGCGTGTGTGCTGTGTGCTGTGAGTGTATGCAGTGTGCAGTGAGTGTATGCAGTGTGCTGTGTGTGTGGAGTGTGTGCAGTTGGCAAAAATGTAAAAAAAAATGTAAAAAAAATATTTATATATATTTTTTTTTTAATTCGGGGTCCATGCTCAAACCGCATTATAAGTGTATCCGCGTGATAAAACGGATCCGCGTTATAGCGGATCGCGCTATAACGAGGTTGAGCTGTATATACATACTGTATATATAGTTTACCAACCCACACTGATGAGACCCATAAAGGTCGAAACAGCTGTCTGTGGGTGGGTTTTCTGGGTATGCACCTTAACCCTGGCTGTGCTCAAAGCTGTGACCATGCAGCAAGCTTAAGCCTATAGGGAACCATGTTAAAAATGTTTTTTGAAGCAAAAAGTGGCACTGTGTGCTCATTTGCATGTCATTCCCCAGAATCCCTTGCTGCAGTGGAAGTGCTGTGTGCTCTGGGTGATAATGGTGAAAGGCGGGGTTGCAGACCTGCCTAAGACATGCAGATGAGCATACAGTTGTATTTACATTTGCATATATATATATATATATATATATATAACCATAATACTGAGTTAAGTTATGGTGAGTAAAAAAAGTGACAAAAACCCTCCACAGGAAAGCAAATATGCAAATATAGCTGTATGCTCATCTGCATGTCTTAGGCAGGTCTGCAACCCCACCTTTCCCCATTATCACCCAGCATACAGCACTTCCACTGCAGCAAGGGATTCTGGGAAATGACATGCAAATGAGCACACAGTGTCACTTTTTGCCTCAATAACCATTTTTAACATGGTTCCCTATAGGCTTAAGCTTGCTGCATGGTCACAGCTTTGAGCACAGCCAGGGTTAAGGTGCATACCCAGAAAACCACCCACAGACAGCTGTTTCGACCTTGATGGGTCTCATCAGTGCGGGGTTGATTTTACTGGAAATGCTAGAGAGGCTATTGGATAGGCTAAACCATAATACTGAGTTAAGTTATGGTGAGTAAAAAAAGTGACAAAAACCCTCCACAGGAAAGCAAATATGCAAATATAGCTGTATGCTCATCTGCATGTCTTAGGCAGGTCTGCAACACCGCCTTTCCCCATTATCACCCAGCATACAGCACTTCCACTGCAGCAAGGGATTCTAGAAAATGACATGCAAATGAGCACACAGTGTCACATGTTAAAAATGGTTTTTAAGGCAAAAAGTGACACTGTGTGCTCACTATATATATATATATGAACAAAGTAGACACGAGCAAATTTAGAAACAAATACCAATAATGTGTCTAACTAAATATTCTAAATAGACATAACCACAAATCACTGTGATGATTTAGAGTCACAAGCAGATATACTGCATGGATAAGAGTCTCAGTAGAGACGATCATGAAAAATGATAACAGCCATAATATTGAAGTACTATTAAACTGGATTTATACACGTGTAATCAGGTCGCCTCTGGTCCCCCGGTTCCGCAGTGCTTTCCCCTTCCCTTCGCTCACCTTCGGTAACTGCGGAGACGGTTGCAAGGGAGGCGAGCGCATTGCCAGAGACCCGAAGTGAGCGCAGTATATGGCCCCACCATGTTAGGAGAAAGCCGGCGACCATTACTGAGTTGCGCATGCGCAGTCTGTATGCGCGAGTGGCGGCCAATGGGAAGAGGCTCAGAGCTGGGACTGTATATCCCCTGAGCCTCGGGGATAGGTCATGTGTCGTGTGAGAGCCAATAGGGCTGCAGAATTCCCTGGTCCCTGAGATTGTTACATTTTGCACGCTGGGAGCCAGGCAGTCAGAGCTGGGATGCCAACAGGGTAGGGTGTATGTGTGAAGGGGTCTGTGACTCCTGTACTAGGCCAGATTACCCCAGTAGAACCAAGCTAGGCCCTAACTCACCTAAGCTTGTGGTTACTACAGGGACAGGCCCATAAGATAGGGACACTGCCTCTGTAGCATTAGAGAGTAAGGGACACAGTCAGGACGCGGCTGCATCCTGATTAAAGGTGGTCTGGGACCAGACACCTGCTTCACAGAGACTATCTTCATGGTGGAACACTCCAACCGGACACCACCCCACATTGAGGCGGACTCATCGCGG
Organism: Ascaphus truei; assembly: GCF_040206685.1. Taxonomy (NCBI): domain Eukaryota; kingdom Metazoa; phylum Chordata; class Amphibia; order Anura; family Ascaphidae; genus Ascaphus; species Ascaphus truei. The sequence continues at coordinate 137,862,632 of NC_134485.1, read as the reverse complement.
ATGACTTCATCGCTGGATCAGCGGATCCAATCTACCCTGTTGTTGTCACGCCCGGGTGCTGGAGCACCTGCCGGGGTACCTAACTACACTAAGTGCACCAACCTTACACCTAGTCTAGTGGGAAGCGCTGTCTCACACATTGGGGTGGGTGTAGGACTTTAAGGACACGGTGTTAGGAACACGGTGGTGGGAACACGGTGGTGGGTTACGGCCATGCGAGGCTTTGAGGGTAGTAGTACCTATTTAGCGTTCAGAATGAATGTTTATCAAATATATGCTATACGTGTTGTCAGTCAAAACTGTTATTACATACTGCGTGTGTGTTTATTGGGTCCTGTGAGGGGCTCCTCCCACTACGTTGGGATCCCTCGCAGGTGGAGGCGCTGCATGAGACGTTAAGTATATCCCCCTATGCTCCCAGGGGCAGAGGCTTAGGCTCTCTGTGAGCCAACAGGTAGTGGCAGCACCGATCATCTTTCTATTTAGGAGGAAACAGGGCTACATTTGGAGGCGCTGCTGAGATTCAGACCTGGGGTGCCCAAACTTAGTCACTAAATTATGTCGCTCACCCTATCATTACCTTCCTGCCAGGAGGTTTACGAATGGGCATTGAAGAGGAAAGTCCTGCCTCAACAGAACACTTGCTGGACAAGTCCCCGCCAACACCTCCTCCTATGACATATGCCTATTACTGGGTCAGTACCCAAGCCTGAGGGATGCAAAAATCCTAGGCCGTCACACTGACGAAGATGGAGTGTGGTGCTCAGTTTTAGTAAGTGGAGGATACGACTTAGTAGCAGACGGAGGCCCATCCAAATTATGGCTCCATGGAGTGCTCAATAATGGGTGTCCTATTATCTACCCTGACGTGCAAGTGAAATCAGAACCCTGTAGTTCTCATACCAACTTACAAGAGGTTGCAATGCATCTGTCTCCACCGTCCTCTGAGAGTCTTTGTGGAGATGAAGGCAGTGTCATATTCTGTTCCAGCTACCACTCGCATATGGGCAGTCCCAGCTCCCACCATGCAGGTGATATACAAATGCTGGCCAAAGCCATACAGCAGCTGGAAGTTACCAAGAATGAACCTCCTCCTCCCCAGCAATACCGTAAGCTGAAAATCTTCTCAGGGGACAAATCTACTCCTGCCGGTGAAGAGGCCATCGACGCATGGAAGTATTACACCTTACAGTTTCCAGAGGAATGGTCTTGCCCAGACCCCGTAAAGAGAAATAGGATAATGGAGTGTCTTCGACCTCCAGCATCCACCATGATGAAAATGTACAGGGCTCAACATGCAGAGGTCACGGCGCAAAAGCTGATGGCGTCACTAACACGGATCTACGACGTAGAAGAAGATGAACGTGAGCTATGGTCCAAGTACTATCATCTTCGCCAGAAAGAGGGGGAAGACCTATCTGACTTCATTCAGTGGATCCAGCTCATTTTGTGGGACCTGCGCTCTCACAAAATCATCAAGGCCTCCGAAGTACACTACCGACACGTTTAAATCGAGCAGGGCTAGTTCCGCAAGCCGGGGGATGCCCCGGCTTGCTAGCCCCACTCCCTCGGCGTGCCGCGCGCCACCGATGCGTGGTCACGCGTCATCGGGTGTCAGCGCCCCCTGCACGCACGTCCAGGGCTCCCCGAGGGAGCCCTGGTGTCCCGCGATGTGGGGGACGGCGGCAGGGGGTTCCGGGGGACCCGGCGGACCCGGCAGCGGGAGGGAGAGCGCCCCGATCGGAGGGCGCTCTTCCGCTGCTTCGGCGCGCGCCCGGCACCCTCCGGCGCGCGCCAGGTTACTGCTGCGGCCGAGAACGGGCAAATGCTCGAATAAACTCAGCCGCAGCAGTAAATTAGTATCGGCGAAAGCAATTCCTGCGAGAGGCCATTCCCAACCCATCACATTGTTGTAATGATTCGATGCTCCTTACTACAAGGGGAACCACCTATGCTGGAAGATCTACTGAGTGTGGTGAAAGGGCATGAAGCTTACACTCGTTTGCACCTTCCCAAAAAGGCCAAAGATTCTTGCAAGGAGGATGTCAAAGAAGTAACGGTGCAGAAAGCAAAGGGGGTCAAAAGTGAAAAAGACACCCCCAGTTCCGCTCCTAAGTCACCGGACAGTTTGGGCACACGATCAGATAATCGCTGCTTCAACTGTGGTCAGAGTGGACATTTCTCCAGGACCTGCACGAAGTCCAGAAAATCCACCACTGGGGCCGAGTCTTTCACCGTAAGGGTGCAACAATCACTCTCAGCCACCTCGGAGCTTCCTGAGGAGGGTAAAGGCGATTCGGAGACCAGACCTGAGGAAGCTCCTCAACAGGCTGCCTACAGTAGTGTAGGGCCAGTCGCAATCATAAGAGTTGTCGTGGAGGGCATATATTCTTCGGCCTTGCTGGACACCGGGTCCGAGGTGACCATTATCTACCGGTCTTTTAATGATCAGCACCTCAACCATCTGTCCTTGCAATCGGCAGAGAAGATGAAGTTGTGGGTCTCAGCCAGGAAAACTACCCCATCGACGGGGTGGTGGCGGTTAGGATAAATATACTGCCATTGAATACTAATCGGAGCCATCCAATGGAAGTGGAGGCTCTAGTCTTTCCTGAGTCCCGAGAACACCCGAGTGCTCCCATCATATTGGGAACTAATGCCGATGTGGTGCGGTCAGTGATCTGGGCATATCTTCATGAGGCGGGTGAACTACCTATATCAGCGCTGCGGATCCATCCCGTCCTCAAAGACGAGTGCTATCGAGTCGCGGCACAGGAAGAGTATGGGGAAATCTTCAATTATGAGAGAGGGTTGATAGAGATCCCACCAGGGGGAGTGAGGCACATGACAGCCATGATCAAGTACTTAGGCTGCGATGAGGCCAACAAATATTTATCTCTAGAGACTACCCAAGCGGAAGATCTCAAGAGAGGGAACAAGATAATACCCGAAATGAGGGAATGGACCTCAGCTTTTCCAGAGAAAATGATGGTGTTCATTAAAACCATCTCCCCACACCCGGTGCCGTTTGAAGTCGGTCAGAGGCTGGGCCGAATATACCCGGTCACCCTGGTAGAAACTGTAGCACACGTGAATACAGCTACCGTGAGAGATAAGCTTGCTGGGCTACAGTTTGATTTCAGGGAATCGATCCTGTCTGAAGACTGGAAGAAACAGCTAAGTGCTCAGCTGGAGGATCGCCGAGAAGTGTTCTCCACTAGCGAGATGGATGTGGGCTGTAGCAGGAACGCTGAGCACACGATTCGTCTGAATGATACCATGCCATTCCGCAGGCGTATAGCTCTTAGAGATGTGGAGGACGTGAGAAATGTCCTAAATGAGATGGAGACCGCTGGTATAGTGACAGAATCCCAAAGTCCCTACGTCTCTCCGATAATGGTGGTAAGGAAGAAGAATGGGTCTGTTTATCTGTGTGTGGACTATCGAGCTCTGAAAAGACATACCATACCTAATCAGTATACTCTGCCAAGGATAGAGGAAATCCTCAACGTGCTGACAGGAAGCCAGTGGTTCAGCGTGTTGGACCTGAGATCCGGGTACTACCATGTCCCCATGAGCACTGAAGAACAGGAGAAGATGGTGTTTGTCTTCCCCCTAGGGTCCTATCAGTTTACCTGAATGCCTCAAGGTATTTGTGGTGCTCCAGCGACTTTCCAGCGTCTGATGGAAATAACTATTGGGGATATGAACCCTCGTGAGTGCCTGGTCTACCTCAATGACATACTCGTATTTGGGAAGAACTGGCCGAGACCAGACAACGTAATGGAGTTGAGATCCTTCCTAGGATTCTGCGGATACTACTGTCGCTTCGCTTTGTAGAAGGATACTCCAGTAAAACCAAGGTTCTTAATAGTTACTCAAGGTTTACCCAGAGGAACCTCGTCAGAGAGCTACGACTCTGCAAACTCCCTTTGGTGACAAGTGGATATCTGCCTGTGAAAATGCTTTCATCGGACTTAAGAAAATCCTGACGGAAGCCCCGGTCCTGGCTTATGCTGACCCCGAGAAACCCTATGTTCTGCACATGGATGCCAGTTTCAATGGGCTGGTAGCCGTGCTACACCAGAAGTATCCTGCTGGCCTGCGACCAGTAGTGTATGTGAGCCGAAGCTTAAATCCTAGTGAGAAAAGCTACCCGGTTCACAAATTGGAGTTCCTCACTCTCAAGTGGGCAGTGGTCGACAAAATCCATGACTATCTGAACAGGGTCTCCTTCAAAGTGAGAGCGGACAACAATCCATTTACCTAACGTCAGCCAAATTGGATGCCACCGGCCAAAGGTGGTTGGCGCCTTATCCAACTACCAGTTCACTTTGAAATACAAACCCGGATCTCTGAACATAGGTGCCGACACCCTATCTAGGAGACCTGGGCTGAGCACGACGTCAGATGATGGCCTCTGGGAAGAAATCCCTGGACCAGGGATGAGGGCGATGTGTTCCACTGCTGCAATTGTAGACAACAAAGTTGCGTTCTCTGAGTTGAGACTAGTCGATTCCTTGGGATGCCGGTCACAGGCTCTCGCCGCTGCCTTCTGCAGCCCAGATGGTCTGGAAATCCTTCCGAACACTCTCCTGAAGTGAAAGGAGATAGTGATGGTGCAGATACACGATCCAGTGGCTTATGCTATTTGAGAGGCACTACATCAGAACAATCGATCCCTGGTGAAAAGGACTCCCACCGACACGGTCGCCATCCGTCTTCTGTATCAGGTCGTACCCTACCACAATCATCCTGACAGACGACAGCTGGTCCTACCACGAAGCATGTAGTACCATATCCATGATCCTTGCACGATGATCATGGACATCTAGGGGTAGATAAGACTTTTGGGTTAATAAGAGACCGATTCTTCTGGCCTAAAATGCGGGAGTTCGTAGAATGGAATTGCCGGAAATGCCTAAGGTACATACAGAGAAAGGCCCTGCCCAACCGTGCAGCCCCAATGGGCCATCTCAAAAGTTCTGGCCCAATGGATTTAGTCTGCATGGACTTCTTATGTATCGAACCCGATTCAAGAGGCGTAGGCAATGTGCTGGTAGTGACAGATCACTACACCCGCTACTCTCAAGCATTCCCGACAAAAGACCAGAAAGCTCTCACATTCGCAAAAGTAAGGTGGGAGAAGTATTTCGTGCACTACGGTCTGCCAAACTGGATGCACTTCAACCAGGGAAGGGACTTCGAAAGCAAGCTTATCAAGGAGCTGCTCAAGATATTAAAAATTCAGAAGTCTAGGACTACTCCGTACCACCCGGAGGGAGGCTCTCCCTGAAAGATTCAACAAGATGTTGTTAGACATGTTGGGCACCTTGAAAAGCTCTCAAACTGGCGAATGGAGCAGCCTGTCGAAGCAATGGTGCATGCATACAATTGCACTCGGCATGAGTCCACGGGGTACACCCCGTACTTCATGATGTTCGGGCGAGAGGCACAACTGCCCGTAGACATCCGCCTGAGGGTATCTACCGATGGGGTACCCAACATGGCTCACTACTGCTAAGTGAAGCGACTGCAAGACAGCCTGCACCGCGCATATCAGCTAGCAGAAAGGGCAACGGCCCAGTTAAACACCAATAACAAGCGGCGATATGATCACAAGGTTCGCTATCGGGAGCTACGGCCCAGAGATGCCATTCTCTCATGCAATTTGAGAATCCCCGACAAACACAAGCTGGCCGATCGATGGAGAGAAGGACCCTTTGAAGTAGAGTCTCAGATGCCGGGCCTCCCTGTGTACCGCATACGTTACTGAAACGGGAGTGTCTATAGACTCTTCGGGATCATTATTGGTGACATCAGTCTCTGGTTCTAGTTCACTCTCTCCCATTTGTGGTATGGGCAACAAGTGGTTTTGGTGCCAGATCTTTACCCTGAAATTGTTACATTTTGCATGCTGGGAGCCAGGCGGGGTAGCGTGTATGTGTGCAGGGGTCTGTGACTCCTGTACTAGGCCAGATTACCCCCTGTAGGCCCAGCTAGGCCCTGACTCACCTCAGCTTGTGGTTACTACAGAGACATGCCCATAAGATAGGGACACTGCCTCTGTAGCATTAGAGACTAAGGGCCTCATGCAGTAAGCCCCGATAAAATCTCTTCGGCAAGTGTGGCAGATAGGCCTTTTTTTGGCGATTTGCCCTCGCAGTATTCAGTAAGGGCCGAATCCATGCCGATCCCTGCCGAATCACTGCGAAAGCAAAACTGCCGATGAGCCTGTGCTGATACAGCCTGGCTCCGATAAGCCTTCCCATAGGCCTTGTCTGCCGATAGATGTTTGCAGCAGAGAGAGACAAGCCGCTCTCTCAGCGCAAACATCGGCAAAATAAAAAGTATTTATAAACAACTTTTACTGATAGTGTACATGTGCAGGGGGTCTCCGTAGTTGAACGCATTGGTTTCAGGTCCGGGGACCCCCTGCTTCCCGAGATACAGGCCCCTTTATGAGGTGCCGGTATCCCATGCATTTAAAGGTCCCGATCACGTGACTGCGGAATTTAAACAAAGCAGAGGGATACCGGCACCCCCTAAAGGGGCCTGTATCTCGGGAAGCAGGGGGTCCCCGGACCTAAAACCAAAGCGCTTCAGCTCCGGAGACCCTCTGCACATCTACACTATGAATAAAACACATATATAAATAAACACTAGTTCCTTACCTTTGCGGCAATGTGCTACGGTAATGAAGCAGCATGAATGTATTTTTAATAATAGTGTACTGTGAGCAGGGGGTCCCCTGAGCTGAACCGCGTTGCTTTGTGGACCAGGGACCCCCTGCTTCCCGAGTTACAGGCCCCGGTATGTGTCATCGGGTGGCAGTGTCGCCGCCATCTTTATTGCACCCCATTCGCGCCGTGTCCGCTATAAATATGGTGGCGACACTGGAACCGGTGCCCCAAACCGGGGCCTGTAACTCAGGAAGCAGGGGGTCTCTGAGCCACAAATCAATGTGGTTCAGCTCAGGGGACCCCCTGCTACCGCACAATACTATTAAAAATACATAAATGCTACTTCATTACAATAGCTGATAGCCACTAAGGCAATGAAGGGGTTAAGGCAGAATATCATGTTTATTGGGGACATTTGCCCCCAATAAACATAGCAATAAACAACATACACCCCCTGTGTATTTGAAATACATAAACAGCAATAAATACATTAAATACATATAGTACTCACCACCCATGTCCGGCTGCCACGATGAAGGCCATCCTCATCTTCATCCTGCCCATGCCCCCTCCGCTGCTGCAAAACAGACACAAGAATGAAAACATCCAATATAATGTCCCCTAACCCCTTAATTACCATATCGGTTATTAACCGCTACAGTCATTAAGGGGTTAACCCACCCTCTCCCACCACTGGGGACGCCTACATACCCTCCCACACTGACCCCCCAACCCGTGAGGCCTAACCACCCTCACCCACTACTCACAAGGGAGGCCTATCCACATACCCCCCCCACCCCAAGTACCCACAATAAAAATAATACAGTGACACATAATAAACATCATTCAATTTATTAAATACATTACCCACCCCCTGTGCCCCCCCATAAATACAAGATTTATCCTTTTACATACAGGGTTCATAATGCAGCCCCACGCGAGTCCCCGGTGGGCTGGCGGGGCACCTGACAGACCTACAGGGTACCTGCAGCCCTTTTCAAACAGGTTCTGGAGGCCTACTGGTGGGTCCCGCCAGCACCATGGCCCCCAGGTCGTCTCCTTGGGTCACCGTGGGCCACAATTAGGTCCCCACGGTAGGCCCAAGGATGTCGGGAGCCCCGGGTCAGACCCACAGGTGTCTGCGGGGCCTCGGGTGGTTCCCACGGGGGTCTGGGGAACTCACGAGTGCTCACTACGGGTCCGCAGTGCCCCCACAGAAGTGGGACCACACATCTTCATCCCCGCACCTATGGGTCGGCGGTGCCCCCACAGATGTGAGGCCACCACTTCATCCCCGCAGACTACGGGTCCACGGTGCCCCCACAGATGTGAGGCCACCTCTTCATCCCCGCATGTGTCACCCGTGGAACCACCAGCCTGATACCCGTGAGATACCCGAGGAGACCCGCAGGTGGTCTCCAGAGGTCCCACGCAGAACCACGGAACAAACCCTGAATGTAAAATAAATAAACCTGGCCTATACATTCAATACATACCCACATCCCCCAAAACCTACAGTACAATAATGTGCAAAATAACTATTATCCAGATAGGGATAATAGATTATTTGCCCATTATTAAAAACATTAACTAGCATATTCAAATAAATAAAGTACTACTGACCTCATCAATAAGAAGTCTCCGTTGCCAGCAACATCCTTGTCTTGGCCACAAAATACATAGCCAAAACAAAGCCAATACAATGCAATTACATTCAGATATCAATTAACCCCTTTAACACCTTATCGGATAATAACCGCAAAGGTAATTAAGGGGTTAAGCCACACTGGCCCGATACCCACCCTTCACCCATGAATTTGTACATTGGCTTCATCATGCAAATATATATATTTATATATATATATATATATATATATATATATATATATATATATATATTGTGACAGAGTCACTAACTCAGTAGGCTGGAATAGTGAATGGAGAGACGCTGCAGCCAGTTCACAGAGTGTTAATCTCCTCAGACAGAAAGAAGCACACCTGCAGCCTAATTAAACAGGGGCTGAACTATCAGTGAAACAAGTGCTTTAAAAAGCAGGAAGTTGCTCACACAAGGTGAGCTTGTTTTTCCACAGGAAGGTGGAGAGAACTCTCCCGGCTTGGAAGCCGTAGCAGCTGCTGCTGCTCTGGTCCCCAGTCCTGCGAGGAGCTTTGCTGCTGGGACAAGCTGGGACCACAACCCAGGAAAAAGATAAACATTGCTGCGAGGCTGGACACAGCCTGCTCCCCGGAACCGTGTTGTTGTTTGCTGTTTGGAGCTGAAACAGATAAGACTTTATTCTTATTATGCTTATTGGTTATCGTTTGTGTAGCATGTTTTGGGCATGACCAGATTAGCTGGCTGTCCTGTTAGTAAGGGCTCAAGAAGTCAATTAGTGTCCCTAACGGGGCTAGGCTTTAATTTGCAAGAAAGTAGTTTCTTAAAGGGACAGTGCACCCGTACTTATTTTGGTTGTGGCTAATAAACCACTAGTGTTTAAAGTTTCCCATCGTGTCAAGCGTCTTACTGACCCCGCCGTGAGGCCGTCCTGCCACAGGTGGTGTCAGAAGTGGGATGCTACGCCTCTGGGGGTCAGTAGATGAAGATGTGTTGAGACACTGAACTCAAGCGGAAAAAAAAATGATTTTTTGCTGAAGCATGGAAGTTACAGCTAGTGTAAATTTTGCCCCATCGGGTATGAAAGGATTGCTGTGTAAAGCTAATGCCTTTTGCTGAAGTGAGTGAATTTGCAGCTACTGCTGCGACACACTTTATTCGAGCAAATACCCAGTATGTACCTGGCAGATACCTGGAATGCGCCACTCCTCACCTCAGACAAGCCCCGTTGCGTTTGCCTTCCCAGCCATGGTTCATGCCTGGCTGACGGGCGGCTGATCTGTTAAATGATAATGATTAGGATTTAATAGGCTGCAATGCTTCGCGTGTCTACCAGATGGCATAAATTCATGAATTGTAATACAGTATATATATATATATATATATATACTGTGCAGTATTGCAGCCAGCGGGAATAAAATGCTTCAATCCCTGCCTGGAAAATAACGCAATGCACTCGGGCAGAAAACAGTCACAAACCTCAATACACCCGAGTATACACGAATTCGTGGGACTAGCCGAGCTCGAATAAAGTGTGTCGCCAGTGTAGCAAGTGCTGTGAGCAAAGTTTGCCCTGTCTGGTAAAAAAGAAAGTGAAAATGTATTTTGGCAAAGATGTTGCCCTAAGAAGAACCCAGAAGGTTCAAAGATTGTAAAGCCCATACAAGTTACGTGTGTTGTGCAAAGTCTGCCTCGTCGGGTGTGAAGAAAACAAAAAAAAATCCGGGGTTTTAAAATGTCCGCCGTCATGTGTCAGTTTTGCAATGTACATAGCCATACAAAACAATGTCCCTTCAGGCCATACGATGATGATGATGATGACGACTCGTATGTGGCCCCTGGAGGAGAGCCGTACCCACAGATGAATTTAGTATGCTGGGCCTGTCATAAAGTAGGTCACATGGAAGATGTGTGCCCCAACATTTTCAAAGACAAACAGCTGCAAAAGCAAGCAACACCCTATGAGTGCAAGCAAGATGTGGAAGCTGATACCAGTGAGCGTGTGCCCAGTACCACTGATATCTCTGGAGCTAATAAAGCAAAAAGAAAGAAGAAAAAGAAAACTGTTCCTCAAATCACAGGGGAAGTGACCAAGCCACTTGAACCTGCGCTGTCAGGACATGCGTCAGAAAGGCGCCGAGATGTGCTGCAGAGCGGAGTGACCGGCAGAATTGTCACAGGAACGGTGGCAAAGGAAAAGGAGGAGCAAAGGGAAGCTGAATCCTTGATCCAGGGAAAAGAGCCCTTAATTTCTGCACTCCAAACTGCAAAGCGTGATTATGATGTCTTGCAGGAACAATTGAATAGGGAGCGAGAAGCTAATGCCGAGATACAGAGGTGTATACTCCCAGCTATACAAGAGTATGCGGCTTTAAAGAAAACAGAGCATCTCTTACGGAGTGAGTTGGAGGAGCTGACGACAAGTTTGGATAAGGCCAACACCGCAATTGCTAACATGGAATCAGAGAGAACAAGTCCTGACTGGAGACTATGCTATCAGATGTCCCAGAGAGATGTGCAAAACTTCATCAAAGACTTAGAAGTTTCTCACGAAGAAGCTAGCACGCTCAAAACAGAGCTGGAGCTCTCACGCCAGGAGGGCCACAGTCTAAACACAGAGCTGGGTATGTTGAAGGAAACCCATGAGAATGCCCTGAGGGATTTAGAGACTGTAAGGAAGGAGAATGTAAGTCTGACGCAGAAAAATTCAGACTTGACTGATCAAATCAGTAAAGGTGATAAGAAGCTTCACCAAGCAGGAAAAGTGGAGAAGCAATTGATCCAGGAAAAGCTAGAGGTGCAGGAAGCACTGCAGAATGCAGAGAGGATGCAACTTGTCTCCCTGCAGCAGCACACACAGGCAACGCACTTATGGCAGAGCCAGCTGCAAGAGCTACATGCAAGTCTGCAAGCAGCCAAGGAGAAGCAGCGAGTGCTACAGGAACGGCCGAGTACCCAGTATGTCCCCACAGAACAGCATGAGGAACTGAGGGCCACGCTGTACGCCACAAGAGCATCGCTAGGGGCAGAGCTGGGTACTTTGAAGAAAGCCAAAGAAACGGTCCTAAGGGATATAGAGACTGTGAAAATGGAGAATATAAACCTGAAGGAAGAGGTTTTAACCCCCGCCGCAAGGCCGTCCTGCCACAATATATATATATATATATATATATATATACAGATATATATATATATATATATATATATATATATATATTTATATATATATATATATATATATATATATATATATATATATATATATATATATATATATATATATATATATATATATATATACACACACACACACATGATGAACCAATATACAAATAAATGTAGAAGGGTTATCAAACATGCTGTACTCAAAATAACAATTCTCCATAAAGACACACTACAATAAAATTAATTTCCTTTCATAATCCTAACTGAACTTACAATTACAATCATCAAATGCCAATCAAATACCTATAATGCCAATCAACACATTGCATTTACATTGTATATATGATGCATACAATCTATGCAGCATATACATTCTGCAAATGAATGTTAACAATAACATTGAAAGCAAAATACAAATACCTCCAAACAAGTATACTATTTTATCCAATCCAGTAAACATAAATCAATTACCATGCATTAATGACATCCCTAAACAATTTACATTCCATCCCTAACAATTAAACAATTGAAAAATTCAAGCCTTTAACATAATTTAGCCTGATAAAAAATATATGTACCAACAAGAATACAAAATTGAAAACCAAGGCAAACCCTGAACACCATACAATATCAACAATTACATCTATCTAATTTTAAAATACTTTAAACACACAATAAAGCATAGCAGCATAGACAAATTAATTTAAAACACATCAAATCAAGCTTTTAAAACAACATAATTTCTTACCGTGTATGTATATATCTCTCTAGACATACAGTACATACATACATACAGTGGCAAGAAATGATATACCACAAAAAAAAAAATACACAGCCTATGACGTCACATTTTCGTCATGGTTCCCACGGCCCTGATTGGGCCCTGAAAACCATGTGTTTTGGCCGAGAAAAAAAAAATGATGACGTCACTTAAAGGCAATGAAAGCACAGCCAATCAGAATGGCTTTGCTTCAATTGCCTTTATGATGACGTCATGAAAAGAAACATGGCCGGCCTCACATGGTACGGTAGCCAATCAGAGCGTGGGAACTCCATCCCAACTCTGATTGGCTCTAGTATACCATGTGACAGAGGCTTGGGGGAGAACGGATGTGACGTCATTGAAAGCCTGTCACATGGTACTAGAGCCAATCAGAGTAGGGATAGACTTCCCACGCTCTGATTGGCTCTAGTACCATGTGACAGGCTTTCAATGACATCACATCCTTTCTCCCCCAAGCCTCTGTCACATGGTATACTAGAGCCAATCAGAGTAGGGATGGAGTTCCCACGCTCTGATTGGCTACCATACCATGTGAGGCCGGCCATGTTTCTTTTCATGACGTCATCATAAAGGCAATTGAAGCAAAGCCATTCTGATTGGCTGTTCTTTCATTGCCTTTAAGTGACGTCATCATTTTTTTTTCTCAGCCAAAACACATGGTTTTCACGGCCCAATTAGGGCCGTGGGAACCATGATGAAAATGTGACGTCATAGGCCTTTAAAAGCCTATGTCGTCTCATTTTTAAGCCAGCCGCCGAGGAGGAAGGAACTCCTACAGAAGAAGAAGGTCAGGGCGTGGCCGAAGACGGGAAGAAGACCCCGGAAGAAGTTGGAGAAGAAAGAAAAATACAGATGAAGATGGATTACAAATAGAAGACCCGTGGATTGATTTGGATTTTTAGTTTAAAGTTTATTTATTTATGTTTTTTTATTTTATGGGTTCCTGTGCCTGGTGGTTTTGTACGTGAGTAACCAGTTCAACGGGAGTCGGTGGGGGCAAGTAATGGTAAGTGAACTAAAGAAATGTATTTTATTTAACGTGTTAATTTTTTTATAAGCTTTTTTATCATGTGTATTTTTTTTATGGTACTGCTGCGACACACTTTATTCGAAAAAATAACCAGTTTGTACCTGGCAGATACCTGGAATGCGCCGCTCCTCACCACTGACAAGCAGCGTTGCGTTTGCCTTCCCAGCCATGGTTCATTTGTTAAATGATAATGATCAGGATTTAATAGGCTGCAATGCTTCGCGTGTCCACCAGATGGCATAAATTCATGAATTGTAATGCAGTATATATATATATATATATATATATATATATATATATATATATATATACTGTATAACAACAACCCCTATAACCCCTAACATACAGTACTGTACACATACAGTACTGTATATGCACATACATAAATGATACTATGGGCCGGCGGGGGCGAGATGTGTTTGCAGCAGAGAGAGATCCACTGCTCTCTCTCTGCGCAAACATCGGCACATTAAAAATTATTTTAAATACATTTTTATTTATAGTGTAGATGTGCAGGGGGTCTCGAGAGCTGAACCGCACTGGTTTCAGTTCCGGGGTCCCCCTGCTCCCCGAGATACAGACCCCTTTATGAGGTGCCGGTATCCCTCTGCGTTTAAAGGTCGCGATCACGTGATCGCGGCCTGTAAACCAAGCAGAGCAGAGGGATACCGACACCCCCTAAAGGGGCCTGTATCTCGGGGAGCAGGGGGTCCCCGGACCTAAAACCACAGCAGTTCTGCTCCGGAGACCCTCTGCACATGTACAATATAAATAAAACACATATCAATAAACACTCGTTCTTTACCTTAGCGGCTATGCGCTATGGTAAAGAAGCAGCATTTCTGTATTTTTAATAATATTGTACAGTGAGCAGGCGGTTCCCTGAGCCAGAAATCTAAACTCAGGGGGCCCCCTGCTCCTGCTCAATATTATTAAAAATACAGAAATGCTGCTTCATTACCATAGCGGATAGCCGCTAGGGCAATGAAGGGGTTAACCCACCGTGCCCGCTTTATTGTGGGTAGCGGGGGTGGGTGAAGGGGGTATTTGGCCCTTGGTGTGAGTTTAGGGCTTGCGGGGGGGTTGCGGGTGCACTTAACCCCTTCACGACCGTAGCAGTTAATACCGCTACGGTCATGAAGGGGTTAAGCCCTCCCGCTACCCCCCCGCAAGCCCTAAACAAGCACCGTTGGGGCTAATACCCCCTTCATCCACCCCCACTACCCACAATAAAAAAAACTCACACACAGCAGCCGCCAAAAAAAAAAAATCTAAATAAATAAATAAATAAATGACTATAAATAAATACATTTGAAATACATTTTTATTTATAGTGTAGATGTGCAGGGGGTCTTCGGAGCTGAACCGCACTGGTTTCAGGTCGGGGGACCCCCTGCTCCCCGAGATACAGCCCCCTTTATGAGGTGCCGGTAAACCTCTGCTTGGTTTAAAGATCCCGATCACGTGACCGCGGCCTGTAACCCAAGCAGAGGGATACCGGCACCCCCTAAAGGGGCCTGTATCTCGGGGAGCAGTGGGTCCCCAGACCTAAAACCACAGCGGTTCAGCTCCGGAGACCCTCTGCACATCTACACTATCAATAAAAATGTATTTTAAATGTATTTGTTTATATTCATTTATTTATTTATTTATTTAGATTTATTTATTAATTGTGCTGCTGCTGCTGTGTGAATTTTTTTTATTGTGGGTAGTGGGGGTGGGTGAAGGGGGTATTAGCCCCATCGGTGGTTGTTTAGGGCTTGCGGGGGGTAGCGGGTGCACTTAACCCCTTCACGACCGTAGCGGTATTAACTGCTACGGTCGTGAAGGGGTTAAGTGCACCCGCAACCCCCCCGCAAGTCCTAAACTCACACCAAGGTCCAAACACCCCCTTCACCCATACCCGCTACCCACAATAAAAAAAATTCATGCACAGGAGCCCCACAATTAATAAATAAATCTAAATATATAAATAAATACATGAAGAGAAATAAATATATACTGTATATATATACTGTATATATACAGTATATACATAATAACAATCCCAATACATATACAGTATATACTGTGTATATATATACTGTATATATACATACATACATATACATTATATATATATATATATATATATATATATATATATATATATATATATATATATATATATTTATATATATATATATAATATATGTATGTATGTATATATACACACAGTATATACACACACATGATGAACCAATATACAAATACAGTACATGTAGAATCGTTATCAAAATCATACTGTCCTACAAATAACGCTTCTCCATACAGACAATAATATTAATCCATTTAATAATCCTAACTGATCTTACAATATAAAACATAACATCCCAATTCACACAGTACATTGCATTTACATTGTATAAATGATGCATAAAATCTATGCACCATATACATTCTGCAAATGAATGTTAACAATATCATTGCAAGCTACTGTACCAGTAAATACAAACACTTCCAAACAAGTCAACTATTTTAACCAATCAAGTAAACAAAAATCAATATATACTGTAAGTACCAACCAGAAAACACAATTTAAAACCAAAGCTAACCCTTACAATACCAAGGATTACATCTATCTAATTGTAAAAAACAGTATACATTATACACACATTGAAGCATTGCAATAAACAACATACAGTACATTACATCCCCTGTATCTCCCTGCCTTCAGTGTAATCTGTTTAAAGCCCCCTCCCCCCTAATGTTTCTGTTAAACAGATTACACTGAAGGCAGAGAGATGTAAAGTCCCCTCCCCCCTAATGTTTCTGTTAAACAGATTATACTGAAAGGCAGAGAGATTTAACAGAAACATTAGGGAGGGGGGAGGGGGCTTTAAACAGATTACAATGAAGGCAGAGAGATGTAAAGCCCCCTCCCCCCTAATGTTTCTGTTAAATAGATTACACTGAAGGCAGAGAGATTTAACAGAAACATTATGGAGGGGGGAGGGGGCTTTATACAGATTACACTGAAGGCAGAGAGATGTAAAGCCCCCTCCCCCCTAATGTTTCTGTTAAATCTCCCTCCCTGCCTGCATTGCTGTGAGTGCAGTGTATGTAAATGTGGGGGGGGGGGACCCAATGTGCATACTGTGAGGTCTAACCACCCTCACCCCCTACCCACATACCGTTACCCCCCCCCCATCCTGGCCATGGCCCCTCCGCTTCTGCAAAACAGACACAAAAATTAAAACATCCAAAGTAATGTCCCCTAACCCCTTAATCACCATAGCGGTTATTAACCGCTACAGTCATTAAGGGGTTAACCCACCATCACCCACCACTCGGGATGCCTACATACCCTCCCACACTAACCCCCCCCCCCCCCCCGTGAGGCCTAACCACCCAGTCAGTACCCACAAGGGAGGCCTACCCACATACCATTGGGAAACACCCCACCCCCAGTACCCACAATAAAATCAGTACAATGACCCACAAGAAACAGCATTATATTTATTAAATACATTACCCACCCCCTGTGCCATCCCATAAATTCAAGATTTATCCTTTTACATACAGGGTTCATAACGCAGCCCCACGCTAGTCCCCGGTGGGCTGGCAGGGCACCTGGACAGACCTACTGTTTACCAGCAGCCCTTTTTACACAGGTTCTGGAGGCCTGCTGGTGGATCCTGCCAGCACCATGGCCCCAGGTGGTCTCCTTGGGTACCGTGGGCCACAATTGGGTCCCCACGGTAGGCCCAAGGATGTCTGGGAGCCCCGGGTCAAACCCACAGGTGTCTGCGGGGCCTCGGGTGGTTCCCTCGGGGGTCTGGGGAACTCACGGGTTCTCACTACGGGTCCGCGGTGCCCCCACAGAAGTGGAACCACACATCATCATCCCCGCACCTACGGGTCGGCGGTGCCCCCACAGAAGTGGGACCACACATCGTCATCGCCGCAGACTACGGGTCCGCGGTGCCCCCACAGAAGTGGGACCACACATCATCATCCCCGCATGTGTCACCCGTGGAACCACCAGCCTGATACCCTTGGTATACCCGAGAATACCCGGAGGTGGTCTCCAGATGTCCCACGCAGAACCACGGAACCAACCCTGAATGTAAAAAAAATAAACCTGGCCTATACATTCAATACATACACCCTCCCCCCCAACACCTACAGTACAATAATGTGCAAAATAACTATTATCCAGATATGGATAATAGATTAATTGCCCATTATTAAAAACATTAACTAGCATATACAAATAAATAAAGTACTACTGACCTCATCAATATGAAGTGTCCGTCGCCAGCGCCTTCCTTCCTTCTCTTGCCCACACAAGACATAGCCAATACCAAGCCAATACATTGCAAGTACATTCAGATATCAATTAACCCCTTAAACACCTTATCAGATAATAACCGCAAAGGTGATTAAGGGGTTAAGCCACACAAGCCCGATACCCACCCTTCACCCATGAATTTGTACTGTGGCTTCATCATGTAACTATATATATATACTGTATATATATATATATATACAGAGAGACAGAGAGAAAGAGAGAGAGAGATATATACAGTATATATATATATACACACGTTATATACACACCCATGATAAACCAATATACAGTACAAATAAATGTAGAAGGGTTATCAAAAGCATACTGTCCTACAACCAAACACTTCTCCATACAGACACTACATTAAAATCAATTTCCTTTAAAAATCCTAACTGATCTCACAATCTATATCATCACAAACCAATGAAAAACCTCACATTCCAATATACTGTATATGATGCATAAAATCTATGCACCATATACATTCTGCAAATTAATCAACCAAGTAAATAAAAATCAATTAGCAATCATTATTTACATCCCTAAACCTTTCACACTACATCCCGAACAATGAAACCATTAAAAAATTCACGCCTAGAGCAGAACAATTAAGCCTTTGAAAAAATATAAGTACCGACAAAAATACAACCTTTACAACCAAGCCTATCCCTGACCTTCCTCAAACACACAATACAATACCAAGGAATACATCTATCTAATTTTAAAATACTTTAAACTCACAATAAAGCATAGCAGCATACACAAAATAATTTAAAACACATCTAATCCAGCTTTTAAAACATCATCATTTCTTACCCTGGATGTACAGTACAGTATATATCTCTCTAGACATATATACATACATACATACAGTGGCAAGAAATGATATACCACAAAAAAAAGAATACACATGTTAAAAATCCTTTTGAAAAAATTAACAAGTTAAATAAAATAAATTTCTTTAGTTAACTTACCATTACTTGCCCCCACCGATTCCCGTTGCGCAGCTTACTCACGAACCAATCCACGATCAGGAACCCATAAAATAAAAAACCATAAAATAATAAACATTAAACTAAAAATCCAAATCAATCCACGGGTCTTCTATCTGTAATCCATCTTCATCTGTGTTCTTCTTTCTTCTATCTCCTTCCAGCGGGGCGGGGCGGGGTCTTCTCCCCGTCTGCGGCCACGCCCTGGTCTTCTTTCTTGCCCGGAGGTCCTTCCTCCGCGGCGTCTTGCTTCAAAATGAGACGACATAGGCTTTTAAAGGCCTATGACGTCACATTTTTCGTCATGGTTCCCACGGTCCTGATTGGGCCGTGAAAACCATGTGTTTTGGCCGACAAAAAAAAAATGATGACGTCACTTAAAGGGAATGAAAGCACAGCCAATCAGAATGGCTTTGCTTCAATTGCCTTTAAGATGACGTCATGAAAGGCACATGGCCGTGCACACATGGTACTAGTGCCAATCAGAGCGTGGGAACTTTATCCCTACTCTGATTGGCTCTGGTATACCATGTGTCAGGGGCTTGGGGGAGAAAGGATGTGACGTCAATGAAAACCTGTCACGTGGTACGGTAGCCAATCAGAGCGTGGGAACTCCATCCCTACTCTGATTGGCTACCGTACCACGTGACAGGTTTTCATTGACGTCACATCCTTTCTCCCCCAAGCCCCTGACACATGGTATACCAGAGCCAATCAGAGTAGGGATAAATTTCCCACGCTCTGATTGGCTCTAGTACCATGTGTGCACAGCCATGTGCCTTTTCATGACGTCATCTTAAAGGCAATTGAAGCAAAGCCATTCTGATTGGCTGTGCTTTCATTCCCTTTAAGTGACGTCATCATTTTTTTTTTTGTCGGCCAAAACACATGGTTTTCACGGCCCAATCAGGACCGTGGGAACCATGACGAAAAATGTGACGTCATAGGCCTTTAAAAGCCTATGTCGTCTCATTTTGAAGCAAGACGCCGCGGAGGAAGGACCTCCGGGCAAGAAAGAAGACCAGGGCGTGGCCGCAGATGGGGAGAAGACCCCGCCCCGCCCCGCTGGAAGGAGATAGAAGAAAGAAGAACACAGATGAAGATGGATTACAGATAGAAGACCCGTGGATTGGTTTGGATTTTTAGTTTACTGTTTATTATTTTATGGTTTTTTATTTTATGGGTTCCTGATCGTGGATTGGTTCGTGAGTAAGCTGCGCAACGGGAATCGGTGGGGGCAAGTAATGGTAAGTTAACTAAAGAAATTTCTTTTATTTAACTTGTTAATTTTTTCAAAAGGTTTTTTAACATGTGTATTCTTTTTTTTTGTGGTATATAATTTCTTGCCACTGTATGTATTTATATATATATGTCTAGAGAGATATATACTGTACTGTACATTCAGGGTAAGAAATGATGATGTTTTTAAAGCTGGATTAGATGTGTTTTAAATTATTTTGTGTATGCTGCTATGCTTTATTGTGAGTTTAAAGTATTTTAAAATTAGATAGATGTATTCCTTGGTATTGTATTGTGTGTTTGAGGAAGGTCAGGGATAGGCTTGGTTGTATATTTTTTCAAAGGCTTAATTGTTCTGCTCTAGGCGTGAATTTTTTAATGGTTTTATTGTTCGGGATGTAGTGTGAAAGGTTTAGGGATGTAAATAATGATTGCTAATTGATTTTTATTTACTTGGTTGATTAATTTGCAGAATGTATATGGTGCATAGATTTTATGCATCATATACAGTATATTGGAATGTGAGGTTTTTCATTGGTTTGTGATGATATAGATTGTGAGATCAGTTAGGATTTTTAAAGGAAATTGATTTTAATGTAGTGTCTGTATGGAGAAGTGTTTGGTTGTAGGACAGTATGCTTTTGATAACCCTTCTACATTTATTTGTACTGTATATTGGTTTATCATGGGTGTGTATATAACGTGTGTATATATATATACTGTATATATATCTCTCTCTCTCTCTCTTTCTCTCTGTCTCTCTGTATATATATATACAGTATATATATATAGTTACATGATGAAGCCACAGTACAAATTCATGGGTGAAGGGTGGGTATCGGGCCTGTGTGGCTTAACCCCTTAATCACCTTTGCGGTTATTATCTGATAAGGTGTTTAAGGGGTTAATTGATATCTGAATGTACTTGCAATGTATTGGCTTGGTATTGGCTATGTCTTGTGTGGGCAAGAGAAGGAAGGAAGGCGCTGGCGACGGACACTTCATATTGATGAGGTCAGTAGTACTTTATTTATTTGTATATTCTAGTTAATGTTTTTAATAATGGGCAATTAATCTATTATCCATATCTGGATAATAGTTATTTTGCACATTATTGTACTGTAGGTGTTGGGGGGGAGGGTGTATGTATTGAATGTATAGGCCAGGTTTATTTTTTTTACATTCAGGGTTGGTTCCGTGGTTCTGCGTGGGACCTCTGGAGACCACCTCCGGGTATTCTCGGGTATACCAAGGGTATCAGGCTGGTGGTTCCACGGGTGACACATGCGGGGATGATGATGTGTGGTCCCACTTCTGTGGGGGCACCGCGGACCCGTAGTCTGCGGGGATGACGATGTGTGGTCCCACTTCTGTGGGGGCACCGCCGACCCGTAGGTGCGGGGATGATGATGTGTGGTTCCACTTCTGTGGGGGCACCGCGGACCCGTAGTGAGAACCCGTGAGTTCCCCAGACCCCCGAGGGAACCACCCGAGGCCCCGCAGACACCTGTGGGTTTGACCCGGGGCTCCCAGACATCCTTGGGCCTACCGTGGGGACCCAATTGTGGCCCACGGTACCCAAGGAGACCACCTGGGGCCATGGTGCTGGCAGGATCCAACAGCAGGCCTCCAGAACCTGTGTAAAAAGGGCTGCTGGTAAACAGTAGGTCTGTCCAGGTGCCCTGCCAGCCCACCGGGGACTAGCGTGGGGCTGCGTTATGAACCCTGTATGTAAAAGGATAAATCTTGTATTTATGGGGGGGGCACAGGGGGTGGGTAATGTATTTAATAAATATAATGCTGTTTATTGTGGGTCATTGTACTGATTTTATTGTGGGTACTGGGGGTGGGGTGTTTCCCAATGGTATGTGGGTAGGCCTCCCTTGTGGGTACTGACTGGGTGGTTAGGCCTCACGGGGGGGGGGGTTAGTGTGGGAGGGTATGTAGGCATCCCGAGGGGTGGGTGAGGGTGGGTTAACCGCTTAATGACTGTAGCGGTTAATAACCGCTATGGTGATTAAGGGGTTAGGGGACATTACTTTGGATGTTTTCATTTTTGTGTCTGTTTTGCAGAAGCGGAGGGGCCATGGCCAGGATGGGGGGGGTAACGGTATGTGGGTAGGGGGTGAGGGTGGTTAGACCTCACAGTATGCACATTGGGTCCCCCCCCCACATTTACATACACTGCACTCACAGCAATGCAGGCAGGGAGGGAGATTTAACAGAAACATTAGGGGGGAGGGGGCTTTACATCTCTCTGCCTTCAGTGTAATCTGTTTAAAGCCCCCTCCCCGCTCCCTAATGTTTCTGTTAAATCTCTCTGCCTTCAGTGTAATCTATTTAACAGAAACATTAGGGGGGAGGGGGCTTTACATCTCTCTGCCTTCATTGTAATCTGTTTAAAGCCCCCTCCCCCCTCCCTAATGTTTCTGTTAAATCTCTCTGCCTTCAGTGTAATCTATTTAACAGACACATTAGGGGGGAGGGGACTTTACATCTCTCTGCCTTCAGTGTAATCTGTTTAACAGAAACATTAGGGGGGAGGGGGCTTTAAACAGATTACACTGAAGGCAGGGAGATACAGGGGATGTAATGTACTGTATCTTTTTTATTGCAATGCTTCAATGTGTGTATAATGTATACTGTTTTTTACAATTAGATAGATGTAATCCTTGGTATTGTAAGGGTTAGCTGTGGTTTTAAATTGTGTTTTCTGGTTGGTACTTACAGTATATATTGATTTTTGTTTACTTGATTGGTTAAAATAGTTGACTTGTTTGGAAGTGTTTGTATTTACTGGTACAGTAGCTTGCAATGATATTGTTAACATTCATTTGCAGAATGTATATGGTGCATAGATTTTATGCATCATTTATACAATGTAAATGCAATGTACTGTGTGGATTGGGATGTTATGTTTTATATTGTAAGATCAGTTAGGATTATTAAATGGATTATTATTATTGTCTGTATGGAGAAGCGTTATTTGTAGGACAGTATAATTTTGATAACGATTCTACATGTACTGTATTTGTATATTGGTTCATCATGTGTGTGTATATACTGTATATATATACTGTATGTATATGTATGTATGTATATATACAGTATATATATATATATATATATATACACAGTATATACTGTATATGTATAGGGATTGTTATTATATATATACTGTATATATACAGTATATATTTATTTCTCTTCATGTATTTATTTATTTATTTAGATTTATTTATTAATTGTGGGGCTGCTGTGCGTGAATTTTTTTTATTGTGGGTAGCGGGGATGGGTGAAGGGGGTGTTTGGCCCTTGGTGTGAGTTTAGGACTTGCGGGGGGGTTGCGGGTGCACTTAACCCCTTCATGACCGTAGCAGTTAATACCGCTATGGTCGTGAAGGGGTTAAGTGCACCCGCTACCCCCCCGCAAGCCCTAAACAACCACCGATGGGGCTAATACCCCCTTCACCCACCCCCACTACCCACAATAAAAAAAATGAATAAATGAATATAAATAAATACATTTAAAATACATTTTTATTGATAGTGTAGATGTGCAGAGGGTCTCCGGAGCTGAACCGCTGTGGTTTTAGGTCTGGGGACCCCCTGCTCCCCGAGATACAGGCCCCTTTAGGGGGTGCCTCTGCTTGGGTTACAGGCCGCGGTCACGTGATCGGGATCTTTAAACCAAGCAGAGGGATACCGGCACCTCATAAAGGGGGCTGTATATCGGGGAGCAGGGGTTCCCCCGACCTGAAACCAGTGCGGTTCAGCTCCGGAGACCCCCTGCACATCTACACTATAAATAAAAATGTATTTCAAATGTATTTATTTATAGTCATTTATTTATTTATTTATTTAGATTTATTTATTTATTTTTTGGCGGCTGCTGTGTGTGTCTTTTTTTTTTGTGGGCAGTTGGGGTGGGTGAAGGGGGTTTTAGCCCCAACGGTGGCTGTTTAGGGCTTGCGGGGGGGTAGCGGGAGGGCTTAACCCCTTCATGACCGTAACTGTATTAACTGCTATGGCCGTGAAGGGTTTAAGTGCACCCACAACCCCCCCGCAAGCCCTAAACTCACACCAAGGGCCAAATTCCCCCCTCACCCACCCTCGCTACCCACAATAAAGCGGGCACGGTGAGTTAACCCCTTCATTGCCTTAGCGGCTATCCGCTATGGTAATAAAGCAGCATTTCTGTATTTTTAATAATATTGAGCAGGAGCAGGGGGCCCCCTGAGTTTAGATTTCTGGCTCAGGGTACCCCCTGCTCACTGTCCAATATTATTAAAATACAGAAATGCTGCTTCGTTACCATAGCGCATAGCCGCTAAGGTAAAGAACGAGTGTTTATTTATATATGTGTTTTATTTATACTGTACATGTGCAGAGGGTCTCCGGAGCAGAACCGCTGTGGTTTTAGGTCCGGGGACCCCCTGCTCCCCGAGATACAGGCCCCTTTAGGGGGTGCCGGTATCCCTCTGCTTGGGTTACAGGCCGCGGTCACGTGATCGGGACCTTTAAACCAAGCAAATGGATACCGGCACCTCATAAAGGGGGCTGTATCTCGGGGAGCAGGGGGTCCCCCGACCTGAAACCAGTGCAGTTCAGCTCCGGAGACCCCCTGCACATCTACACTATAAATAAAAATGTATTTCAAATGTATTTATTTATAGTCATTTATTTAATTATTTATTTAGATTTATTTATTTATTTTTTGGCGGCTGCTGTGTGTGAGTTTTTTTTTATTGTGGGTAGTGGGGGTGGGTGAAGGGGGTATTAGCCCCAACGGTGCTTGTTTAGGGCTTGCGGGGGGGTAGCGGGAGGGCATAACCCCTTCATGACCATAGCGGTATTAACTGCTATGGTCGTGAAGGGGTTAAGTGCACCCGCAACCCCCCCGCAAGCCCTAAACTCACACCAAGGGCCAAATACCCCTTTCACCCACCCCCGCTACCCACAATAAAGCGGGCACGGTGGGTTAACCCCTTCATTGCCTTTGCGGCTTTCCGCTATGGTAATGAAGCAGCATTTCTGTATTTTTAATAATATTGAGCAGGAGCAGGGGGCCCCCTGAGTTTAGATTTCTGGCTCAGGGTACCCCCTGCTCACTGTACAATATTATTAAAAATACAGAAATGCTGCTTCTTTACCATAGCGCATTGCCGCTAAGGTAAAGAACGAGTGTTTATTGATATGTGTGTTTTATTTATACTGTACATGTGCAGAGGGTCTCCGGAGCAGAACTGCTGTGGTTTTAGGTCCAGGGACCCCCTGCTCCCCGAGATACGGGCCCCTTTAGGGGGTGCCGGTATCCCTCTGCTCTGCTTGGTTTACAGGCCGCGATCACGTGATCGGGACCTTGAAACGCAGAGGGATACCGGTACCTCATAAAGGGGTCTGTATCTCGGGGAGCAGGGGGTCCCCGGACCTGAAACCAGTGCGGTTCAGCTCCCGAGACCCCTTGCACATCTACACTATAAATAAAAATGTATTTAAAAATTTTTTTAATGTGCCGATGTTTGCGCAGAGAGAGAGCAACGGATCTCTCTCTGCTGCAAACACATCTCGCCCCCGCCGGCCCATACAGTACCGACACACTTTATTCGAGTGTGGTCAGTACCGCAAGCCGGGAAATCTCCCGGCTTGCTAGTGGCCGCCCCTCGGCGTGCCGCGCGTCATAGACGCGCGGTCACGAGTCTTCGGGAGCGTGCGCCCCCTGCACGCGCGTCCAGGGGCTCCCCGAGGGAGCCCTGGTGTCCCGCGATCGCGGGACAGCGGCAGGGGGTTCCGGGGGACCTGGCGGACCCGGCAGCGGTAGGGAGAGCGCCCCGATCGGAGGGCGCTCTTCCGCTGGTTCGGCGCGCGCCCGTCACTCTCGGGCGCGTGCCAGGCTACTGCTGCGGCAGAGAACGGGCAAATGCTCGAATAAACTCTGCCGCAGCAGTAGTATCATTTATGTATGTGCATTTACAGTACTGTATGTGTACAGTACTGTATGTTAGGGGTTATAGGGGTTGTTGTTATACAGTGGATTTATATATTGGCACCCCCTTGAGAAAGGTCCTATTCCATGACCGAAACGTCGGATTGGGTGACTTATCTTTTTTATTCAGATGCCCAATACAGTTTTTCATGATTACTGAACCGAGTGCAGTCTTTCTTTACCGGACGAGAGAATGGTAATGTTGTTTTTCTATATATACAGTATATATACTGCATTACAATTCATTATAAGGGACGGCTTCAAAGAGAACAGCTCGCAAGCGCCCCCATGTGTTTTTACACGGCATTGCAGTATTGCAGCCAGCCGGAATAAAATGCTTCAATCCCTGCCGGGAAAATAACGCTATACACTCCGGCAGAAAACGATCACAAACCTCAATACACCCGAGTATACCCAAATTCGCGGGACTAGCCGAGCGAGAATAAAGTGTGTCGCCACTGTATATCATTTCTTGCCACTTTTTTTTGTGGTATATCATTTCTTGCCACTGTATGTATGTATGTACTGTATGTCTAGAGAGATATATACATACACGGTAAGAAATTATGTTGTTTTAAAAGCTTGATTTGATGTGTTTTAAATTAATTTGTCTATGCTGCTATGCTTTATTGTGTGTTTAAAGTATTTTAAAATTAGATAGATGTAATTGTTGATATTATATGGTGTTCAGGGTTTGCCTTGGTTTTCAATTTTGTATTCTTGTTGGTACATATATTTTTTATCAGGCTAAATTGTTATGTTAAAGGCTTGAATTTTTCAATTGTTTAATTGTTAGGGATGGAATGTAAATTGTTTAGGGATGTCATTAATGCATGGTAATTGATTTATGTTTACTGGATTGGATAAAATAGTATTCTTGTTTGGAGGTATTTGTATTTTGCTTGCAATGTTATTGTTAACATTCATTTGCAGAATGTATATGCTGCATAGATTGTATGCATCATTTATACAATGTAAATGCAATGTGTTGATTGGCATTAGAGGTATTTGATTGGCATTTGATGATTGTGATTGTAAGTTCAGTTAGGATTATGAAAGGAAACTAATTTTATTGTAGTGTGTCTTTATGGAGAATTGTTAATTTGAGTACAGCATGTTTGATAACCCTTCTACATTTATTTGTATATTGGTTCATCATGTGTGTGAATATACAGTACCGACACACTTTATTCTCGCTCGGCTAGTCCCGCGAATTCGGGTATACCCGGGTGTATTCAGGTTTGTGATCGTTTTCTGCCAGAGTGCATTGCGTTATTTTCCCGGCAGGGATTTAAGCATTTTATTCCGGCTGGCTGCAATACTGCAATGCCGTGTAAATACACATGGGGGCGCTTGTGAGCTGTTCTCTTTGAAGCCGTCCCCTATAATGAATTGTAATGCAGTATATATACTGTATATATATATACTGTATAACAACAACCCCTATAAGCCCTAACATACAGTACTGTACACATACAGTACTGTATATGCACATACATAAATGATACTACTGTATGGGCGGCGGGGGCGAGATGTGTTTGCAGCAGAGAGAGATCCGCTGCTCTCTCTCTGCGCAAACATCGGCACATTAAAAATTATTTTAAATACATTTTTATTGATAGTGTAGATGTGCAGGGGGTCTCCGGAGCAGAACCGCGCTGGTTTCAGGTCTGGGGACCCCCTGCGCATACCTATGCGCTATGGTAAAGAAGCAGCATTTCTGTATTTTAATAATATTGTACAGTGAGCAGGGGGTTCCCTGAGCCAGAAATTAATGCTCAGGGACCCCCCCTGCTCCTGCTCAATATTATTAAAAATACAGAAATGCTGCTTCATTACCATAGCGGATAGCCGCTAAGGCAATGAAGGGGTTAACCCACCGTGCCCGCTTTATTGTGCGTAGTGGGGATGGGTGAGGGGGGTATTTGGCCCTTGGTGTGAGTTTAGGACTTGCGGGGGGGTTGCGTGTGCACTTAACCCCTTCACGACCATAGCAGTTAATACAGTTACGGTCATGAAGGGGTTAAGCCCTCCCGCTACCCCCCCGCAAGCCCTAAACAAGCACCGTTGGGGCTAATACCCCATTCACCCACCCCCGCTACCCACAATAAAAAAATACACACACACAGCAGCCGCCAAAAAATAAATAAATAAATCTAAATAAATAAATGACAATAAATACATTTGAAATACATTTTTATTGATAGTGTACATGTGCAGGGGGTCTCCGGAGCTGAACCGCGTTGGTTTCAGGTCTGGGGACCCCCTGCTCCCCGAGATACAGCCCCCTTTAGGGGGTGCCGGTATCCCTCTGCTTGGTTTAAAGGGCCCGACCACGTGATCGCGGCCTGTAAATCAAGAAGAGCAGAGGGATACCGGCACCCCCTAAAGGGGCCTGTATCTCGGGGGGCACGGGGTCCCCAGACCTGAAACCTGTGCGCTTCTGCTCTGGAGACCCTCTGCACATGTACACTATCAATAAAACACATACAATATACAGTATAAATAAACACTCGTTCTTTACCTTAGCGTCTATGCGCTATGGTAAAGAAGCATTATTTTAATAATATTGTAAAGTGAGCAGGGGGTTCCCTGAGCCAGAAATTAATGCTCAGGGAACCCCCCCCCCCCCTGCTCCTGATCAATATTATTAAAAATACGGAAAATGCTGCGTCATTACCATAGCGGATAGCCGCTAAGGCAATGAAGGGGTTAAGGCATAATAAACAATTAATACATTCAATACATATTTTTCACGTCTGTGTTAAAACTCCCTGCCTTCTCTCTAATCTATGTAAAAACCCCTCCCCCTATTCTCGCTTTTAAAACGCCCTGCCTTCTCTCTAATCTATGTAAAACCCCCTCCCCCTATCCCCCTATTGTGTGTGTGCTTTAAGCTTCCCTGCAAGCTATGTAAAAAAACCTCCCCCTATTGTGTGTGTGTGTTAAATCTGCCTGGCCTGTGTTTCTGAGTGCTGAGTGCTCTGCGTTTAAAGGTCCCGATCACGTGATCGCGGCCTGTAAACCAAGCAGAGCAGAGGGATACCGGCACCCCCTAAAGGGGCCTGTATCTCGGGGGGCACGGGGTCCCCAGACCTGAAACCTGTGCGCTTCAGCTCCGGAGACCCCCTGCACATGTACACTATCAATAAAAATGTATTTCAAATGTATTTATTGTCATTTATTTATTTATTTATTTATTTAGATTTATTTATTAATTGTGCTGCTGCTGCTGCAAGTCGTAAACTCCCACCAAGGGCCAAACACCCCCGTCACCCCCAATAAAAAAAATTCACGCACAGCAGCCCCACAATTAATAAATAAATCTAAATAAATAAATAAATAAATAAATAAATGCCAATAAATACATTTGAAATACATTTTTATTGATAGTGTAGATGTATATATATATATATATATACAGTATACAGTATATATACACACATGATGAACCAATAGTACAAATACATGTAGAATGGTTATCAAAATCATACTGTCCTACAGATAACGCTTCTCTATACAGACAATAATAATAATCCATTTAATAATCCTACAGTAACTTATTTTACAATATAAAACATAACATTACAATCCACACAGTACATTGCATTTACATTGTAACCTGTAAATGATGCATAGCATTAAATCTATGCACCATATACAATACTGTACATTCTGCAAATGAATGTTAACAATATAATTGCAAGCTACTCTACCAGTAAATACTGTACAAACACTTCCAAACAAGTCAACTACAGTATTTTAACCAATCAAGTAAACCAAAATCAATATATACTGTAAGCACCAACCAGAAAAGACAATTTAAAACCAAACTAACCCTTACAATACCAAGGATTACATCTATCTAATTGTAAAAAACCTTATACATTATACAAAGCATTGTTTAAAACCCCCTTCCCCCCTAATGTTTCTGTTAAGCAGATTACACTGAAGGGAGAGAGATATAAAGGCCTAAAGCCCCTTCCCCCCTAATGTTTGTGTTAAACAGATTACAATGAAGGGAGAGAGATATAAAGGCCTAAAGCCCCTCCCCCCCTAATGTTTCTGTTAAACAGATTACAGTACATTGAAGGGAGAGAGATTTTACATAAACACACATTAGGGGGGAGGGGGCTTTAAACAGATTACATTGAAGGGAGAGAGATGTTTCTGTTACCAGTAAATCTCCCTCCCTGCATTGCTAACCACCCTCACCCCCTACCCACATACCGTTAACCCCCCGCCCATCCTGGCCATGGCCCCTCCGCTTCTGCAAAACAGACACAAAAATTAAAACATACAAAGTAATGTCCCCTAACCCCTTAATCACCATAGCGGTTATTAACCGCTACAGTCATGAAGGGGTTAACCCACCCTCACCCACCCACCACTCGGGATGCCTACATACCCTCCCACACTAACCCCCCCCCCCACCCGTGAGGCCTAACCTCCCAGTCAGTACCCACAAGGGAGGCCTACCCACATACCGTTGGGGAAACACCCCACCCCCACCCCAGTACCCACAATAAAAACAGTACAATCACCCACAATAAACAGCATTCTATTTATTAAATACATTACCCACCCCCTGTGCCCCCCCCCCATAAATACAAGATTTATTCTTTTACATTCAGGGTACATAACGCAGCCCCATGCTAGTCCCCGGTGGGCTGGCAGGGCACCTGGACAGACCTACAGTTTACCAGCAGCATTCCACAGGTTCTGGAGGCCTGCTGGTGGATCCTGCCAGCACCATGGCGCCCAGGTGGTCTCCTTGGGTCACCGTGAGCCACAATTGGGTCCACACGGTAGGCCCAAAGATGTCTGGGAGCCCCGGGTCAAACCCACAGGTGTCTGCGGGGCCTCGGGTGGTTCCCATGGGGGTCTGGGGAACTCACGGGTGCTCACTACGGGTCCGCGGTGCCCCCACAGAAGTGGGACCACACATCATCATCCCCGCACCTACGGGTCGGAGGTGCGCCCACAGAAGTGGGACCACACATCGTCATGCCCGCAGACTACGGGTCCGCGGTGCCCCCACAGAAGTGGGACCACACATCATCATCCCCGCATGTGTCACCCGTGGAACCACCAGCCTGCTACCCTTTAGGATACCTGAGGATTCCCCGCGGGTGGTCTCCAGAGGTCCCACGCAAAACCACGGAAGTAACCCTGAATGTAAAAAAAATAAACCTGGCCTATACATTCAATACATACACCCTCCCCCCCAACACCTACAGTACAATAATGTGCAAAATAACTATTAACCAGATATGGATAATAGATTAATTGCCCATTATTAAAAACATTAACTAGCATATACAAATAAATAAAGTACTACTGACCTCATCAATACGAAGTGTCCGATGCCAGCGCCTTCCTTCTCTTGCCCACACAAAACATAGCCAAAACCAAGCCAATACATTGCAATTACATTCAGATATCAATTAACCCCTTAAACACCTTATCGGATAATAACCGCAAAGGTAATTAAGGGGTTAAGCCACACAGGCACGATACCCACCCTTCACCCATGAATTTGTACTGTGGCTTCATCATGCAACTATATATATATACTGTATACTGTATATATACATACAGAGAGACAGAGAGAAAGAGAGAGAGAGAGATATATACAGTATATATATATACACACGTTATATACACACCCATGATAAACCAAATATTTAGTACAAATAAATGTAGAAGGGTTATCAAAACCATACTGTTCTACAACCAAACACTTCTCCATACAGACACTACATTAAAATCAATTTCCTTTAAAAATCCTAACTGATCTCACAATCTACTGTACTGTATATGATCACAAACCAATGAAAAAAGTCACATTCCAAAATGCATAAAATCTATGCACCATACTGTATACATTCTGCAAATTAATCAACGTAAACAAAAATCAATTAGCAATCATTATTTAGATCCCTAAACATTTCACACTCAATCATGAACAATGAAACCATTAACAGATTCACGCCTAGAGCAGAACAATTAAGCCTTTGAAAAAATATAAGTACCGACAAAAATACAACCTTTACAGTACAACCAAGGCTATCTATCCCTGACCTTCCTCAAACACACAATACAATACCAAGGAATAATACATCTATCTAATTTTAAAATACTTTAAACTCACAAAATAATTAAAAACACATCCAATCCAGCTTTTAAAACAACATCATTTCTTACCCTGAATGTATACTGTACAGTATATCTCTCTAGACATATATATTGTACATACATACATACACTGGCGACACATTTAATTGCACTGCGGCCAGATCCGCAAGCCGGGAGATTTCCCGGCTTGCTAGTGGCCGCCCCTCGGCGTGCCGCGCGTCATAGACGCGCGGTCACGCGTCTTCGGGAGCGTGCGCCCCCTGCACGCACGTCCAGGGGCTCCCCGAGGGAGCCCTGGTGTCCCGCGATCGCGGGACAGCGGCAGGGGGTTCCGGGGGACCCGGCGGACCCGGCAGCGGGAGGGAGAGCGCCCCGATCGGAGGGCGCTCTTCCGCTGCTTCGGCGCGCGCCCGTCACACTCGGGCGCGCGCCAGGCTACTGCTGCGGCACAGAACGGGCAAATGCTCGAATAAACTGTGCCGCAGCAGTACAGTGGCAAGAAATGATATACCACAAAAAAAATAAAAAATACACATGTTAAAAAACCTTTTGAAAAAATTAACAAGTTAAATAAAATACATTTCTTTACTGTAGTTCACTTACCATTACTTGCCCCCACCGACTCCCGTTGCCCAGCTTACTCACGAACCAATCCACGATCAGGAACCCATAAAATAATAAACCATTCAAAATAATAAACATTAAACTAAAAATCCAAACCAATCCACGGGTCTTCTACTTGTAATACATCTTCATCTGTATTCTTCTTTCTTCTATCTCCTTCCGGGCGGGGCAGGGCGTGGTCTTCTTTCCATCACCGGCCACGCCCTTGTCTTTTTTCTTCTCCGGAGGTCCTTCCTCCGCGGCGTCTGGCTGCAAAATGAGACGACATAGGCTTTTAAAGGCCTATGACGTCACATTTTGCGTCATGGTTCCCACGGTCCTGATTGGACCGTGAAAACCATGTGTTTTGGCCGATAATAAAAAAATGATGACGTCACTTAAAGGGAATGAAAGCACAGCCAATCAGAATGGCTTTGCTTCAATTGCCTTTAAGTTGACGTCATGAAAAGGCACATGGCCGTGCACACATGGTACTAGAGCCAATCAGAGCGTGGGAACTTTATCCCTACTCTGATTGGCTCTGGTATACCATGTGTCAGGGGCTTGGGGGAGAAAGGATGTGACGTCAATAAGGATAAAGTTCCCACGCTCTGATTGGCTACCGTACCACGTGACAGGTTTTCATTGACGTCACATCCTTTCTCCCCCAAGCCCCTGACACATGGTATACCAGAGCCAATCAGAGTAGGGATAAAGTTCCCACGCTCTGATTGGCTCTAGTACCATGTGTGCACAGCCATGTGTCTTTTAATGATGTCACCTTAAAGGCATTTGAAGCAAAGCCATTCTGATTGGCTGTGCTTTCATTCCATTTAAGTGACGTCATCATTTTTTTATTATCGGCCAAAACACATGGTTTTCACGGTCCAATCAGGACCGTGGGAACCATGACGCAAAATGTGACGTCATAGGCCTTTAAAAGCCTATGTCGTCTCATTTTGCAGCCAGACGCCGCGGAGGAAGGACCTCCGGAGAAGAAAAAAGACAAGGGCGTGGCCGATGATGGAAAGAAGACCACGCCCTGCCCCGCCCGGAAGGAGATAGAAGAAAGAAGAATACAGATGAAGATGTATTACAAGTAGAAGACCCGTGGATTGGTTTGGATTTTTAGTTTAATGTTTATTATTTTGAATGGTTTATTATTTTATGGGTTCCTGATCGTGGATTGGTTCGTGAGTAAGCTGGGCAACGGGAGTCGGTGGGGGCAAGTAATGGTAAGTGAACTACAGTAAAGAAATGTATTTTATTTAACTTGTTAATTTTTTCAAAAGGTTTTTTAACATGTGTATTTTTTTTTTTTTTGTGGTATATCATTTCTTGCCACTGTATGTATGTATGTACAATATATATGTCTAGAGAGATATACTGTACAGTATACATTCAGGGTAAGAAATGATGATGTTTTAAAAGCTGGATTAGATGTGTTTTTAATTATTTTGTGAGTTTAAAGAATTTTAAAATTAGATACTGTAGATGTATTCCTTGGTATTGTATTGTGTGTTTGAGGAAGGTCAGGGATAGGTAGGCTTGGTTTGGAAAGGTTGTATTTTTGTCGGTACATATATTTTTTCAAAGGCTTAATTGTTCTGCTCTAGGCGTGAATTTGTTAATGATTTTATTGTTCGGGATCTAGTCTGAATTGTTTAGGGATGTAAATAATGATTGCTAATTGAGTTTTGTTTACTTGGTTGATTACAGTAATTTGCAGAATGTATATGGTGCATACAGTAGATATTTAGGCATCATTTATATTGCAATGTAAGTTGTTTAAATGGCTTTTCAGAGGTTTAGTGATGATTTACAGTAGATTGAGAGATCAGTTATGAATATTAAAGGAAATTTATTTTAATTTAGTGTGTATGTATGGAGAAGAGTTTGGTTGTAGGACAGTGCTTTTGATAACCCTTCTACATTTATTTGTACTGTATATTGGTTTATCATGGGTGTGTATATAACGTGTGTGTATATATATATATATATATATATATATATATATATATATATATATATATATATATATATATATATATATACTGTATATATATATCTCTCTCTCTCTCTCTCTCTCTTTCTCTCTGTCTCTCTGTGTATATATATATACAGTATATATATATATAGTTGCATGATGAAGCCACAGTACAAATTCATGGGTGAAGGGTGGGTATCGTGCCTGTGTGGCTTAACCCCTTAATTACCTTTGCGGTTATTTTCCGATACGGTGTTTAAGGGGTTAATTGATATCTGAATGTAATTGCAATGTATTGGCTTGGTTTTGGCTATGTTTTGTGTGGGCAAGAGAAGGAAGGCGTTGGCGTCGGACACTTCGTATTGATGAGGTAAGTAGTACTTTATTTATTTGTATATGCTAGGTAATGTTTTTAATAATGGGCAATTAATCTATTATCCATATCTGGATAATAGTTATTTTGCACATTATTGTACTGTAGGTGTTGGGGGGGAGGGTGTATGTATTGAATGTATAGGCCAGGTTTATTTTTTTTACATTCAGGGTTACTTCCGTGGTTTTGCGTGGGACCTCTGGAGACCACCCGCGGGGAATCCTCGGGTATCCTAAAGGGTAGCAGGCTGGTGGTTCCACGGGTGACACATGCAGGGATGATGATGTGTGGTCCCACTTCTGTGGGGGCACCGCGGACCCGTAGTCTGCGGGCATGACGATGTGTGGTCCCACTTCTGTGGGGGCACCTCCGACCCGTAGGTGCGGGGATGATGATGTGTGGTCCCACTTCTGTGGGGGCACCGCGGACCCGTAGTGAGCACCCGTGAGTTCCCCAGACCCCCATGGGAACCACCCGAGGCCCCGCAGACACCTGTGGGTTTGACCCGGGGCTCCCAGACATCCTTGGGCCTACCGTGTGGACCCAATTGTGGCTCACGGTGACCCAAGGAGACGACCTGGGCGCCATGGTGCTGGCAGGATCCACCAGCAGGCCTCCAGAACCTGTGGAATGCTGCTGGTAAACTGTAGGTCTGTCCAGGTGCCCTGCCAGCCCACCGGGGACTAGCGTGGGGCTGCGTTATGGACCCTGAATGTAAAAGAATAAATCTTGTATTTATGGGGGGGGGGCACAGGGGGTGGGTAATGTATTTAATAAATAGAATGCTGTTTATTGTGGGGCTGTGCATTGTTTTGATTGCGGGGACTGGGGGTGGGGGGTGGGGTTCCCCAACTGTATGTGGGTAGGCCTCCCTTGTGGGTAGTTAGTGGGTGAGGGTTGAGGGTGGTTAGGCCTCACGGGGTGGGGGGTTAGAGTGGGAGGGTATGTACAGTAGGCATCCCGAGTGGTGGGTGAGGGCGGGTTAACCCCTTCATGACTGTAGCGGTTAATAACCGCTATGGTGATTAAGGGGTTAGGGGACATTACTTTGAAAGTGTTATTTTTTTTCTCTGTTTTACTGTACAGCAGCGGAGGTTGCCATGGGTAGTGGGTAGTGTATTGAATGTATTTATTGGTTATTATGCCTTAACCCCTTCATTACCTTAGCGGCTATACGCTATGCTAATGAAGCCTCGTTTCTGAACTTTTAATAATATTGTGCAGGAGCAGGGGGTCCCCTGAGATTAGATTTCTGTCTCAGGGAACCCCCTGCTCACTGTACAATATTATTAAAAAGACAGAAATGCTGCTTCTTTACCATAGCACATAGCCGCTTAGCTAAAGAATGATTCTTTAATGATGTGTGTGTTTTATTCACAGTGTACATGTGCAGGGGGTCTCCGGAGCTGAAGCGCACAGGTTTCAGGTCTGGGGTCCCCGTGCCCCCCGAGATACAGGCCCCTTTAGGGGGTGCCGGTATCCCTCTGCTCTGCTTGGTTTACAGGCCGCGGACACGTGATCGGGGCCTTTAACGCAGAGGGATACCGGCACCCCCTAAAGGGGCCTGTATCTCGGGGGGCACGGGGTCCCCCGACCTGAAACCAGTGCGGTTCAGCTCCAGAGACCCCCTGCACATCTACACTATAAATAAAAATGTATTTCAAATGTATTTATTTGTATTTATTTATTTATTTATTGCGGGGATGCTGTGTGTGATTATTTTTTATTGTGTTTAGCGGGGGTGGGTGACGGGGTTTATAAATGTGAGTTTATAAATAAAATAAAGAATATTATTTATAGGGGCCTTAGAACAGAAGTTCCCACGCCAATTGCGCGCTCATTGCTCTTTTGTTACAATGTTGCTGGTCTTGCGGGTTTGCAGTCTGGCAGCAAAAAGCAGTTTGTACAGTAGTACTGAGTGTGAGATATTTTATTTAAAAATACAGTACAAAAACCGTGCAACACACAACAACATTCAGTATCCTTTGTTTAAGTACAGCAGGTACTATAGGGTAAAACATGTACTGTACAGTACAGCACAATATTACAGTATGGTTTCACTGAAAGTCCTCCCCATTTTCCAGCCATGGCCGATGCCTTGCATGGCGCAAAACGCCATTAATGCAGTCTCTAACGCCTCTCATTACAGGATCTGTAACAGGGTAATAGCGCTGCATTTCTTCCACAATCTTTTTCCTTAAATTGGCAGGAAGGGCATTTTTTTGGCGATTCCCATCATAGTTCACTTTGAACACCCACTCGCAGTACAATGTGTAGGGAACATGGTGTTTAAATATGATCAAGGCATACTTGTGTGGTATACCAGCACTCCTCACCCTATACTTCTCCCTCAGTGCCGGTGGCAGATCGCACAGGGAGATGTCGGGCACTGTTTGTATGCGAGCGGGTGTAGGAGGTCTTTTGGGAGCGGGTGTACTTGAGGCGATGGGCAATGGTAGGGTGTCTGGGAGGAAGCTTTCCTCCAGTAGTGGTCGCCGGGTTGTCTCCTGGCGTGGTCTTGATGGGGTTGTCATGTCCTCCTCAATAGCATAGTACACTGTATCTTCTGGTGGAGGGGGTGTGCTTGGTGATGGAAGGGGGTCGAAGGTACCATGCATCACATCCATGTCACCCCCCTGCTCCAGCGTCGGGGAAACAGGGGCATTAACACCGAGCAAATAATGTATGCCCGCTATGTCTGCCTCTATCTTGTGCATCCGTTGATCCAGCCGCTGCTCCATTTGTAGCATCTGTTGCTCCATATGTAGCACCGACTCCAGAAGCAGATCTAGCTTTGCCAGCACACTAGAATTCCCGGGGAGATCCACACTTAGCCCATTCAGGATCCGGTCCAACGAGCTGCTTGTGCATGGCATCTGGAGATCTGGGGGGATGGGTGCAACGGAGGATGAGATGGGGGTTCCCTGGAGAGAAGCGGCATCGATGGAGAGTGGAAGAGGTGAGCTGGGGATGCCCGGTACAGGAGAAGCTGCAGCGTGGTGGAAGAGGGATGGAGAAGGTGACCGCTGGATTTCCGGGAGAGAAGCAGAGTCGTCCAAGAGCAAAGGAGACAGTGACCCGTTGATTTCAGAGGCAGCAGCATCTTCAGATGGAACCGGAGAAGATGGGGGTGGAGAAGCCGGGCTGAAGATTTCCGGGACAGCTACAGCAGAGTTGTCGAAGCTTATGGGAGCAAGTGGTCTGCGGATTCGGTGAGTTGGCTGCCATGCGTCTTGCGTACCGAGCACAGAACCGTATTTCTT
The DNA here is from genome assembly GCF_040206685.1 of Ascaphus truei. Classification (NCBI taxonomy): domain Eukaryota; kingdom Metazoa; phylum Chordata; class Amphibia; order Anura; family Ascaphidae; genus Ascaphus; species Ascaphus truei. The sequence goes on along the minus strand of NC_134485.1, from coordinate 137,824,441 downwards.
CTTCACATAATAAGGCTGACGTGTTTTAAAAGCCTTAGCCTTTGGGGTCAGCAGAAGGTTTTCTTTGTTGGCCTTAGCCTGTCGCTTTGCCTTTGGCTTGGAAACGGTAACTGCCTTTCTCTTTTTCAGTGTGGCAGGCACAGCAGAGGTGAGATGATTCTTTCGTCCATAGAACCGGGGCTGCTCCATGTAAGCGGGAGGCACAATGCAGTATCTGGACAATGGCTCAGATAAAGATCAGCAAGTGGTGGGCTATGCAACGTGTACAACCTTTTATGCATGGCGGCCAGGTACAGGTGTTGAAAGTGGGTGGTCTGTTATGTGAGTCATTAACATATAAATACACCATCCATTTTGTGGATTCACTGCACATTGAATACACATCGACTAAACATCGAATATACATTCTTGTGTTTGTATTTCTTTCTACAGTACTCGCAGCAATGCCTGTTAAGAAGATTTCAAAGGATCTCAGCATGAGAATGAAGGAGATGTACACGAGCGGAAAACGAATTGCAGATATCCAACGCTGGTTAACTGCTTCTGGCCTCGTTGTGCCATCAAGCACCGTGTGCTATCATGCACAAGGAAAAAACAGAGACCGCAAAAAGGCACCAAAGATAACAAATGCGTAAGTATACTGTATTTATAAAACTTAACCAAAAAAAATATAGAAAACTGTAGTGTACATCTACAGTATACCGTATTTATATAGTATATTTATTATATTACAACAGTATATACTGTAGTGTACTGTATGTGTGGTCAATTTATATTTTTTGTGCAGCAGTATACACTTTTGGTATATTGCAATTCATCTGACAACGAATATACAGTATATGATGTGTATTTATTATGATATAACAACAGTATACCGTATTTATATAGTATATTTATTATATTACAACAGTATATACTGTAGTGTACTGTATGTGTGGTCAATTTATATTTTTTGTGCAGCAGTATACACTTTTGGTATATTGCAATTCATCTGACAATGAATATACAGTATATGATGTGTATTTATTATGATATAACAACAGTATACCGTATTTATATAGTATATTTATTATATTACAACAGTATATACTGTAGTGTACTGTATGTGTGGTCAATTTATATTTTTTGTGCAGCAGTATACACTTTTGGTATATTGCAATTCATCTGACAACGAATATACAGTATATGATGTGTATTTATTATGATATAACAACAGTATACCGTATTTATATAGTATATTTATTATATTACAACAGTATATACTGTAGTGTACTGTATGTGTGGTCAATTTATATTTTTTGTGCAGCAGTATACACTTTTGGTATATTGCAATTCATCTGACAACGGAATATACAGTATACAGTATGATGTGTATTTATTATGATATAATAACCGTATATTTATATAGTATATTTATATTACAACAGTACTGTATACTGTATATTTTGTCTATTTATATTTATAGTACAGCAGTATACATTTTTTGTATATTTATATTTACTGTATATTACAACATTACATGTACAGTATACAGTATACATTTTATATTGCTGCATATTAATAACACAATATAATTTCTTTGCATTGTAGGGAGACTACTCTTCTGGTGGACAGAATAAGTGAGGAGAATGATGAGAGGAGCGCATTAAGGGTTAAAAACACTCTTCAGGAAAACCACAATCTGACTGTATCCGAGAGCAGCATAAAGAAGATGAGACGCAGAATTGGATGGAAATATGGACGTGTGAGGTTAGTAGTGGACAGTACAGGAGTTACTGTACTGTAAAGTAAAAGTGTTGTTTTGCAAACTGTACTGCGCTGTGACGCTAACATTTTTTATTCATTGTCATTACAGAGCGTACCCCATGATACGGGACGCAAACAAAATCAAAAGAGTGCTCCAGGCCCAGGCATGGATCGACAGCGGTGAGACTTTCCAGGATTGCATCTTCACTGATGAGTCTACTGTGTCGCTGGAGAGATTTGCAAGATTTGCGTTCCACAAAAAAGGCCGCATAACTTTGAAGCCGCGGCCAAAACACCCTGTGAAGCTGCATGTGTGGGGTGCCATCTCTAGGCGTGGACCGGGATGCATTGTCGTCTTTGAAGGTACAATTTCTCAAATATAATGCCGCCTAATGCACTGTACTTGACTAGTGTTGCCTTACCGTATGCACTGTACTGTACTATTGAGCACTTTTCTTTTCTTGCTATAGGAATCATGAATAAAGATTTCTTCCAAGACAACATTGTGCCCGTGATAGTGCGATACATCACACAAGACTTTCCCAATGGTCATCGCTTTTACCAGGACAATGATCCCAAGCACACCGCGTCGACGGCGCATATCCTTGAGCGCGGCATCAACTGGGTGAAGACGCCAGCGGAGTAACTGCAGTAGACCGTGTCCCATTTATGTTCCCCACTGTTTGTACTGTGTACTGTATCTCTTAAAATAATTGTCCTTTCTTTCCAATCACAGATTGCCAGACTTCAATCCGATCGAAATGGTCTGGCATCAGCTGAAGGACCACATCCGTAAAGTGGCGAAACCCTCCAAGAAGGACGAGTTGTATAAAGCCATAATGAGTTTTTGGAACGATGTACTCACCGAGGAACGATGCAATTAATATATAGACCATATTGCCACTGTGTTGCCCATTGTCATCGCGCGCAATGGACAAGCATCAGGAAAGTAGTACAGTGCTGTAGTATTGTACAGTAGGTACAGTATGATACAGGTAAGTATGGCACAGATTTTAGCTTTCCCAATAGTCAGAGTATACAGTAGTTCCAGTGTACAGTACAGTAGACTTGTTTGACATACTACAGTAACTGCCTACTAACTGCTCCATTTTTTTCTTTCCAGAGAAAGCTGCACCAGCCACCTACTGTACAGTAGTTCTACCATAATACAGTACGCACATACAGTACAGTACAGTAACTGAACAAAGTTTTTGTTTTCTTGTCGTTCCAGGAAAAAGGGTGCACCAGGGTGGAGGGGGGGCCTTGTGTTTGTCAAATCTGCTTGTGCAGTCAAATGTACAGTATATAAACAGCAGTAATGATGTACACAAAACCTCTCCTCTCTCAATGAACTACTGTACCGCAGACACAATGAGGATACTGTTACAGTATGAAGGGAAAAAGAACAGGATGGGTTATTTAACATTACAGTATACTGTGCAATATTTATACTGTATATTTATATATACTGTATTTTTATTCTAAAGGTATTCGAGAATGTACTCTACTGTATGAGGACCTGGTGACTTTCAACCGTCTCAGACCCACAGAAAGGATTATTTCACATCACTGTATATTTATCCTGTATATTTTCAGTAATTTAGAAGCAGTGGCTGTTCTGAACAGCCCAGGGCCAGATTAACAAAACAATGGCTTGGATTGGATTAGCCAGACGATTGATGCTTGGCCAGGGAGGGATTAAAAACTCTAAGGGAGGGGGTGGGTGGTGTAGCTGTAGGATTGTACTGTGTCAGTATTTCCAACGCCAGGTCACCCTAATAATTGCATGAATAAACCCCCAAAGACAAGGCCCAAATATATTAGTACAGTATACTGTACAGTACTGTAAAGTATGTACTGCACCGACACACTTTATTCGAGCAAATACCCAGTATGTACCTGGCAGATACCTGGAATGCGCCGCTCCTCACCTCTGACAAGCCCCGTTGCGTTTGCCTTCCCAGCCTGGGTTCATGCCTGGCTGACGGGCGGCTGATCTGTTAAATGATAATGATTAGGATTTAATAGGCTGCAATGCTTCGCGTGTCTACCAGATGGCATAAATTCATGAATTGTAATGCAGTATATATATATATACTGTGCAGTATTGCAGCCAGGGGGAATAAAATGCTTCAATCCCTGCATGGAAAATACCTCAATGCACTCGGGCAGAAAACAGTCACAAACCTCAATACACCCGGGTATACCCGAATTCGTGGGACTAGCCGAGCTCGAATAAAGTGTGTCGCCAGTGTATTATTGTGTGTTGATGTTTTGAATTGCTGTTAACTTGAAAAGTTTCACCATTGTATTGTACTGTATTTGTAAATAAAAGTATTTTGTTGCGACTTCAGCAATAAAAGAACTGGTTAATTTATCTCACATAAAGTACGTGAATACGACCGCAATCACCATTGTACAGTAAATGGGTGCATAGGATGGAACGACAGGTGCTAAAGGGGTATAAATATGATACTGTATTTATCAGTATTGATCAAAGAGAGTTGATCAGAAGGATTCCCCTTATAAAGTATACAGCACTCTATTGTCATTCATACAGTACAGTATACTGTAGTAAAAGGTAGACAACACATGGTCTTGCAGTACAGTATACTGTATTACTAAAAATCTGTCAGGTTGACCAGAATCACTGCGGATATCGGAAAATAATACAATTTTATTAATTCTACGTACTGTATATAAGGGGAATCCTTCTGATCAACTCTCTTTGATCAACACTGATAAATACAGTAATTTATCTCACACTCAGTACTACAAACTGCTTTTTGCTTGCAATAAACAAACAAACAGGGAAATTGTCCAGGTGGTGTGGATACAGGTTAATGCCCCTGTCTGATAGGACAGACTCGGGCAAGAATGGCCTGTGAGAGGTGAATATCCAGAATGGTAGCTGGGATGGAAAGCGCTACCAACTGTGCAGGTATTGAAGTGTGTAGAAATGGGAAGGTGCCGTAGGCATCAAATGTGGAAAGCGCTCACCCAGACTTCATACACTGCGCTTTTTGCTTGCATACTGCAAAGCCGCAAGACCAGCAAAATTGTAAAAAAAGAGCAAAAAAAGAGCAATGAGCGCGAAATTGGCGTGGGAACTTCTGTTCTAGGGCCCCTAGAAATAATATTCTTTATTTTATTTATAAACTCACATTTATATATAAAGTATATATTTATTTCTCTTCATGTATTTATTTAGATTTATTTATTAATTGTGGAGCTGCTGTGCGTGAGGGGCCATGGCCAGGATGGGGGGGGGGGGGGGGTAACGGTACAGTATGTGGGTAGGGGGTGAGGGTGGTTAGACCTCACAGTACATTATGCACATTGGGCCCCCCCCCTCGCCACATTTACATACTGTACACTGCACGACATCAATGCAGGGAGGGTTTACCAATGCAGGGAGGGTTTACCAATGCAGGTATGGCTTTAGGCCTTTATATCTCTCTCCCTTCATTGTAATCTGTTTAACACAAACATTAGGGGGGAAGGGGCTTTAGGCCTTTATATCTCTCTCCCTTCATTGTAATCTGTTTAACACAAACATTAGGGGGGAAGGGGCTTTAGGCCTTTATATCTCTGTCCCTTCAGTGTAATCTGCTTAACAGAAACATTAGGGGGGAGGGGGCTTTAAACAATGCTGTGTATAATGTATAAGGTTTTTTACAATTAGATAGATGTAATCCTTGGTATTGTAAGGGTTAGTTTGGTTTTAAATTGTCTTTTCTGGTTGGTACTTACAGTATATATTGATTTTGGTTTACTTGATTGGTTAAAATACTGTAGTTGACTTGTTTGGAAGTGTTTGTACAGTATTTACTGGTAGAGTAGCTTGCAATTATATTGTTAACATTCATTTGCAGAATGTACAGTACTGTATATGGTGCATAGATTTAATGCTATGCATCATTTACAGTATACAATGTACTGTAAATGCAATGTACTGTGTAGATTGTAATGTTATGTTTTATACTGTATGCTATTCATTAACTTCATTGCTCTACACATCTAGGGATTTCATTCCACCTTACCACCTTTCCTACACATGATTTGTGCTGTAGGCATTGGTTATATCACTGTATGCTAATGCAGATGTGTGATGCTTTGAGACTGTCATTTATACTTTGACAAGTCTACCTTTTGGTGTGTAGTGTGCATTATCCTTAGCGTTGTATACAGTAGGTGCCTTTGAACCCAGTAACCTATTGTGATTCACTTTGATTCTCCCTAGTGTTTTTTGAGTCACTATCCTTTTCATGTTTAGGGTTGACAGTGTGTGTCGTTCCCTAGTGCTGTTCATTAGTGTTTAAGGGTCCATGCCTCTTTTTTAAGTGTTTTTAAATCATGTACTGTTTATTCATCCCTTTTTGCACTGTGTCAAATAAATAAACAAATATATCAATTGCATACCTGAGTGCTCCCATACGGGTTACTTTTTTCTCTTTTCACTCACACATACAGTATGTATGTATATATATATATATATATATATATATATATATATATATATATATATATATATATATATATATATATACTGTATATATATATATATATATATATATATATATATATATATATATATATATATATATATATATATATATACAAATATAGCTGTATGATATATATATATATACTGTATATATATATATATATATACACAGTGTATATATGTACAGTATACTGTATATATATATATACAGTGTATATACAGTATATATACAAAGTATATACTGTACAGTATATATTTATTTCTCTTCATGTCTTTATTTATTTATTTATTTAGATTTATTTATTAATTGTGGGGCTGCTGTGCGTGAATTTTTTTTATTGGGGGTGAGGGGGGTGTTTGGCCCTTGGTGTGAGTTTACGGCTTGCAGCAGCAGCAGCAGCACAATTAATAAATAAATCTAAATAAATAAATAAATAAATAAATGACAATAAATACATTTGAAATACATTTTTATTGATAGTGTACATGTGCAGGGGGTCTCCGGAGCTGAAGCGCACAGGTTTCAGGTCTGGGGACCCCGTGCCCCCCGAGATACAGGCCCCTTTAGGGGGTGCCGGTATCCCTCTGCTCTGCTTGGTTTACAGGCCGCGATCACGTGATCGGGACCTTTAAACGCAGAGCACTCAGCACTCAGAAACACAGGCCAGGCAGATTTAACACACACACACAATAGGGGGAGGTTTTTTTACATAGCTTGCAGGGAAGCTTAACGCACACACACAATAGGGGGATAGGGGGAGGGGGTTTTACATAGATTAGAGAGAAGGCAGGGCGTTTTAAAAGCGAGAATAGGGGGAGGGGTTTTTACATAGATTAGAGAGAAGGCAGGGAGTTTTAACACAGACGTGAAAAATATGTATTGAATGTATTAATTGTTTATTATGCCTTAACCCCTTCATTGCCTTAGCGGCTATCCGCTATGGTAATGACGCAGCATTTTCCGTATTTTTAATAATATTGATCAGGAGCAGGGGGGGGGGGGGGTTCCCTGAGCATTAATTTCTGGCTCAGGGAACCCCCTGCTCACTTTACAATATTATTAAAATAATGCTTCTTTACCATAGCGCATAGACGCTAAGGTAAAGAACGAGTGTTTATTTATACTGTATATTGTATGTGTTTTATTGATAGTGTACATGTGCAGAGGGTGATCCAGAGCAGAAGCGCACAGGTTTCAGGTCTGGGGACCCCGTGCCCCCCGAGATACAGGCCCCTTTAGGGGGTGCCGGTATCCCTCTGCTCTGCTTGGTTTACAGGCCGCGGTCACGTGATCGGGACCTTTAAACTCAGAGGGATACCGGCACCCCCTAAAGGGGCCTGTATCTCGGGGGGCACGGGGTCCCCAGACCTAAAACCAACGCGGTTCAGCTCCGGAGACCCCCTGCACATGTACACTATCAATAAAAATGTATTTCAAATGTATTTATTGTCATTTATTTATTTATTTTTTGGCGGCTGCTGTGTGTATTTTATTGTTGTGGGTTGCGGGAGGGTGGGTGAATGGGGTATTCGCCCCAACGATGGTTGGGGAGGGCTTGCGGGGGGGGGGGTAGCGGGAGGGCTTAACCCCTTCATGACCGTAGCGGTATTAACTGCTACGGTCGTGAAGGGGTTAAGTGCACCCGCAACCCCCCCCTCCCGCAAGTCCTAAACTCACACCAAGGGCCAAATACCCCCCTCACCCATCCCCACTACACACAATAAAGTGGGCACGGTGGGTTAACCCCTTCATTGCCTTAGCGGCTATCCGCTATGGTAATGACGCAGCATTTTCCGTATTTTTAATAATATTGATCAGGAGCAGGGGGGGGGGGTTCCCTGAGCATTAATTTCTGGCTCAGGGAGCCCCCTGCTCACTGTACAATATTATTAAATCTCTCTCTGCTGCAAACACATCTCGCCCCCAGTACAGTATGTGCAGTAATTTACTGAACATGTACTGTAGAATAAATGCATAGTTTTATTTATTCGGGTTTATTACACAGTATACTGTTCGGCTGGAAAACATCAGCATACTGTACTGTACAGCACAATATTATCCATCGAAATCCCCCCATTAGCCGTTTTCTTTTCTGAGGAAAAACAAAATGAAAAGTTTTAATTTACAGTAATGGTCAGCCCCCTAAAGAAGTACCCAGCCAGCCCCACCAAAATAATAGTACTCACCATACTGTATTACTGAATTTCCCCTTCAGCTTGCGCCGGCGCCGGCCCACTTCCAGTCCAGCTTTCATCATCACCCACGTCGATAGTTTGCAGAGGGACTAGCCCACCTGTAGTCAGCGGGAAATCGCTTAGGTACATGCAAGCTTCATCAAAACTGGCTGCGAAATCCATCTCAGGGTTGTCACCGATGGCGAGGGCATCATGATAAGCTGGTGCTGCTGCTGGTTCTGGTTCTGGTTCTGGCGCATTGCTTGGCAGGGACTGTCGCTTCTTATTTCGTTTTAACACGACCCTTCGCCTTTTTCCGCCTCCATTATCATAGATACGGGAAAAACCCGGTGCCACACACCAATACCCTCCAACAAATTGGGGCTCAATACGGTGAAAACAGGGGTCACTACATAACCTTTTCCTTATTGCGCGCTTCCACAAATGAGGAGTTGGCGAAAATCTGTAAAAGTCATAATTTTCGATAAAATACTGATAAATTTGAACAACTGTTGCCATCTTATCCTCTGTTGCATTAATAGCGGCCCATATCAAATAAGCATAACTTCTGTCAGGTTTTTGGAAAGCGGGCTCCACTTGAACACTCATGTCTCTGTAGAATACTGTAGTGTAAGCGAAAATGATCTTTGTCTTTATTTACTGTAATACAGTACTGTATGTAAAACCTAAATTGATACATTTTTTGCAACTCTTCCTTCAGTCTCAAGGACAAGTTACAATACTGTAGCATACTGTACTGGGATAAAGTATCTTTTTTGGTACAGTAAACGAAACAACTTGCAAAGTCCACACATTACTTAAGTCATGAGTTTATGCCATCTGGTGGACAAACGAAACATTGCCGCCTAGTAAATTCTTCTGGTTATCATTTAACAGATCAGATCCCCCGTCAGCCAGGCATGAACCGTGGCTGGGAAGGCAAACGCAACGCAGCATGCAAGAGGTGAGCAGCGGCGGATTCAAAGTATCTGCCAGGTACAAATCGGGCATTTGCTCGAATAAAGTGTGTCGGTGCAGTATGCCATCCAGTCTTTCAACTCCTTTTTGAGAGTTTTCAAAATACTGGGGTAATTAGCCTGATACAAAGATCCTACCTTTTTTGTAATTTGCACTCCTAAGTATTTCATGGATGTGGGACGCCACTTAAACTCAAAGTTGAGTTCTATCAGCTTCTCCACCTCTCTAGGAATGTTGAGGCTTAGTGCCTCTGATTTTGTCTGATTTATCTTAAACCCAGAGATCTGGGCAAAACGCTCTAGAAGCTCAAACAGATTAGGTAGTGAGATGAGCGGCTTAGTAAGAGTTAGAATAATGTCATCTGCGTACAAAGCCACTTTGTGTTCTTGGGAGTGGATTTGTACTCCAGAGATATCAGCGTTGCTCCGAATTTGTGCTGCAAGTGGCTCGATGCATAGGGCAAATAACAGGGGTGATAGCGGGCATCCCTGCCTCGTGCCACTTTCAATTGGGAACAGCTCCGAGGGGAACCCTTGGTGAACCACCTTAGCTGCTGGTGCTGTATATAATGCTTTTATTGCCCGTCGGAATATGCCGCCGAACCCAAATGCTCCAAGCGTGGATTCTAAGTATGGCCAGTCAATCCTGTCAAAGGCTTTTTCCGCATCTAAGCTTAAGACTACACTTCAGAACTCGTTGGCTCCTATGAAATCTATTATATCAATAATGCGTCTAGTATTGTCGGCCGCTTGTCTATTTCTAACAAAGCCAACTTGATCCGGATGGATTAACCTTGGCAGGATGACACTTAATCGGTTGGCCAGTAATTTGGAATAGATTTTAACATCTGTATTAATCAATGATATTGGCCGATAACTTTGACAATTTGTGGGGTCTTTATCCCCTTTATGAATTACCGAGATTGATGCCTGGAGCATCTGTTCCGTGAAAGATTCTCCTGCTAACACTCCATTAAACAACCGGAGCATGTGTGGAGCAAACACTCCAATAAATTTTTTATAATACAGATTGGAGAACCCATCCGGGCCGGGGGCTTTTGATGACTTTAAATTTTTCACTACCGCTGTTAATTCCTCTCCCGTAAAGTCGCATTGTATTGCCTCTCTCTCTAACCTGTTTAATTGTGGTAGGGCTGCATCTACCAAGAATTTCCGCAGTTTACTGCTTGTCTTGGTATTGTGAACCACCTTCTCCCCATTGTATAACTGAGCATAAAATTTTGCAAACTCCCCCACAATGACTTTAGGATTAGAGGAGATCCGACCCTCTGCTGTCTTAATAGAATGTATATTAAAATTTGGTTTCCGATTGCGGAGTCTGGTGGCTAGCATAATGTCCGGTTTGTTAGCTTTCTCATAGAACTTCCTCTGCGTCCAACTCAGGTCTTTCTCGGCCCTGGAGGTGAGGAGGAGGTTTAGCTCAATCCTAACATCCTTCAACTCCTTTAATGTGTCATCTCTACCTGTTCGGTTATGTAGCGTAGAAAGCTCGTGTAACCTTTGGTAAAGCTGGGTTAATTTGGCCTCCCTTCTCTTTTTTCTACCAGCAGCAATGCCAATTAGTACCCCCCTAATCGTGGCCTTGTGAGCCTCCCATAACGTGAACTGGGACTCTACACTGCCCTCATTAATCTGAAAATAGTTTGAAATTGCAGCTTTGACTTGTTTCTGGATATCTGGTATTTTAATTATAGATTCATTTAGTTTCCAGTTTGCTCCCGGTTTAACAGACCCAATTTGACTGCATCTTAGCTCTACCGATGTATGATCCGACCATGTAATGTCATGTATGTTTGTGTCGGAGATCTGTGGGACCATCCTACCGGATACAAAGAAGTGGTCAATTCTACTATAACTGTCATGGGGATGGGAATAAAAGAAATAACTACGGTCTCCGTGATGTTGCTCTCTCCATATGTCTACAAGACCAAGTTGTTTTAATCCCTTCAGAAGGGGGGCATTTCCCTCTCTCCTCAGGGTTTGCTGAGAGGTGGAGCGATCAACTCTCGGGTTCATGACCGTATTGAAATCTCCTCCTAATACTTTGTGTCCCTCTGACCACTGCTGTAGTTTCCTAAAGAATGTACTGCTGCGGCCAAGTTTATTCGAGCATTTGCCCGTTCTTGGCCGCAGCAGTAGCCTGGCGCGCGCCCGAGTGTGACGGGCGCGCGCCGAAGCAGCGGAAGAGCGCCCTCCGATCGGGGCGCTCTCCCTACCGCTGCCGGGTCCGTCGGGTCCCCCGGAACCCCCTGCCGCCGTCCCGCACATCGCGGGACACCAGGGCTCCCTCGGGGAGCCCTGGACGCGCGTGCAGGGGGCGCTGGCTCCCGAAGACGCGTGACCGCGCGTCTATGACGCGCGGCACGCCGAGGGGCGGCCACTAGCAAGCCGGGAAATCTCCCGGCTTGCGGAACCGGCCACACTTTAATAAAGTGTGTCGGTAGTGTATCAAAGAAGAGAGGTTGCCCTTCACTAGGTGCATACACGCAGGCCAAAGTTATTCTATTTTGCTTGAGGAGGCCTACTAATACAATGAACCGACCCTTAGGGTCTCGCTTTATCTTCTCAACTTGGAAGGGGGTTTTGTTATGAATCAGTATAGCTACCCCTCTTTTTTTTTCTTCCCCTGAGGATAGGTATATCTGTCTATAATGTGTGTCTAGGAATTTTGGGCTGTTCCGTGAGCTGAAATGAGTCTCCTGCAGGAAGACTACGTCTGCCCTCCTCCTTTTAAACTCCGAGAAGGCGACCCTACTCTTGTTTGGGCTATTGAGTCCTTTGGCATTTTGAGATATAAAAGTTACCGCCATCTTATACAGTGGTGTGTGTACTGCAGATTACCATAAATCTCGTGCTTACCCAGGCCAGGTATCTCCTGTGAGGTTCGTGAGCTGCTGTGCTTACTCCTGAAGATCATCTTCTGTCTCTCGCCTTTAGGGGCTGGGGTGGGGAAGGGGCAAAACATAAGGAAAGAACACAAATACAGAAAACACATAAAAACAGAAAGAACCGTATTGATCCCACTGGACCTCGGGTTCATTGCCCGGAAGAGATTCTCTCTCTCTGGACCCCCCTCCCTCCCGGTCCAGTTCCATGGCCCAACATCCCGGCCATGAATATCCGGGTCTTTGCCAGGGTAGCAGGCAAAGCCCACCTTCCTGGTGTCGACGCACATGCCTGCAGGTAGAGTGGCAACCCGCCCCCCCCCCGCCGACATTTAAAGGTAAACAAAACTTGACTATTGTCCCTTAATCTATCCCCAACTTAGCTATAACTATCTCTACTCCCTAAACTATAACTATCCCTCCCTCCCCTCCCCCCCATAACTACCCCTGTTAACCCTAATCTAAGTGCCCTTTACAATCCACCCCCCCACCCCCATCCCCACTAAGATATATGATATCCTTATCCCGGACCGCCTCCCATTTATGTAAGTATTAATACATTATCTCTGTGTATGGGTCCCAGCCAGCTGTCTTTGTTTTGCCCTCTGCCCCTCAGCCGATCCCTCGGTGCGTCTATATCTACCACTCTGCCGTCCATGAGCAACGTTCTTAGATCGTCCCCGGCCTGTGCCGCATCCTGTGTCTCTCCCCGGTGGCGGAATTCGCGTACCCCCGCCAGGGAGGACCGTTCCACTTCCGGGTCTTCGAGACTTCCGGGCCAGCCACCTGACTTCCGCTGTATCCGGTCTGTGCGTCTCAACTCACGCTCTCGCGAGATCCGGTTCAGTGACGTCATCGAACTGGGTGAGGCGGTCTCAGTCGGAGGCAGCTCCTCGCGGGAAGAAGGCGGATCCATAGGCAGGTCCCTGGGCGGATCTCACTCACGGAGCATTCTCTCCCGCCGAAACCTCGTCCGCCATTGGAATCCTCGCGCCCTGGCTGTGTCTTCTACATCAGGTAAGCTTGGAGTAGCCATTTTAGGGTCGAAAACGTGGCGATAGATCCTTGGGCTAAATCCAACCATCTGAACCTCCTTATCGTGCCCTATTATCACCAATGCTGGCTACAGTCAGTATTACTGATTGACTGTTTCAGGGGGTTAAACTGGGAAAACTGTGCGTCGCTAAAGGCGCCTTGTAACTTCTTTAACTTTATTAACTTTAGCAACTTTTGGTGTTCATGGGCTCTTGCCCCCCCTAATTCCTTCTCTTGTCGCTTTTCTTTTGGGGAAGAGGATCCCGATCTTCTCGGTGATACATCCACTGTGTTCACCTCTTGGGCTCCGCGAGAAGCGGAATCCGAGGCCCCCCTGACCCGCAGCTTCTTTAAGAAGTTCACCCCTTCCGACGGGTGCTTTAATATGAGGGAATGGCCATTTTTTATGGCCACTAGGGCGAAAGGAAAAGCCCACCTGTACCGGATCTCCCGATCCCGTAGTTCTTTTGTAATATGTCCCACTGCTCTCCTCCTGGCCAGGGTGAGGGGGGATATATCCTGGTACACTGTGAGGGTGATGCCTTCATATGTGATGTGTGGGGTGGCCCGAGCAATCCTGCTCACCTCCTCCTTTATTGAGAAGTAGTGTAGCCTTAAGATAACATCTCTGGGGGGGTTTGAGGGCAACGGCCTTGATCTTAGCACCCTATGGCACCTATCCATCCTCAGGTCAGACTCTGACTTGCCTGGGAGAATAGATGCCATCCACCTGGTCAAGAGGGCCTCCGGGTCCAGAATTTCCTCAGGTATTCCCCGGGCCCTCAGGTTATTCCTCCTGTCCCTGTTCTCACTATCTTCTTGACGGGACTCGAAGGTCGGCTATCCTTTCCTCCAGGGCCTGCACCCGTGAGTGTGTCTCGTGATGCTGTTTGGAGCTTTCTTCCATCCGCTCCTCCAGCTCATTCATCCTTGTGCCAATCTGGAGCATATCTTTCCGGAGCCCCTCCACCTCTCCCCTAAAGAACGTTTTTAAGTCCACAAGCAAACGGGAGATTTCTTTTTTTATTAGTCTTGATTGGCCCGCCACAGCCGCATTTCCCTCCAGATCTTGGGCCGAATCAGAGTCCGACATTGCTGAGAACTCCGCTGCTCCGGCCTTGCTCTGGCCAGTAAAGTAGGAGCGCACATCGGATTTGCGCCGGGTCTTTTGCCTAGTCGCAGCCATGTCACCTCCGGTTTCAAATTGTGATCTGGGGTGTGTTAGGAGTTTCTAGCGCCGTTTTTGAAATGTCCAAGTTTGGTTTTATTATAGTTTATTTGCTATTATCTGCCGGCGGTTGGTGGAGCTGTACAATTACACCACCATCTCCAACCTGCCGCGCATGCGCCCGTCTCTCCTCCTCACTTTTAAAGCTTAACACTCTTCTGCCCCTCCTTACATCTCAGCCCTAATTTATCGCTATGCACCATCCTGACTCTTGCATTCTTTTCAAGGAGTCTTCTTTCTACCCCCTTTGTGTCTAATGCACTCTCCCGCCTTAAACCTTTCTCACTGACTGCCCTGGAATGTCCTTCCCCTCAATAACCCACTAGCACCCTCTCTATCCACCTTTAAGACCCACCTTAAGACACACTTGCTTAAAGAGGCATATGAATACCACTGTGGATAATACTGGACACATGATACATAAAGGTTGGCCCCCTGCAAACGCACTTACCAGAATTCCCTCTTGTCTCTGTACGTTCTCTCTACCTACCAATTAGATTGTAAGCTCCTTAGCTCCTCGGAGCAGGGACTCCTCTTCCTTAATGTTACTTCTATGTCTGAAGCACTTATTGTCATGACCTGTTATTTATATTATTTGTTATTTACAGTTAGGTCCGGAAATTATTGGACACTGACACAATTTTCATCATTTTGGCTTTGTACGCCAACACAATGGATTTGAAATGAAACAACTGAGATGCAATAGAAGTGCAGACTTTCAGCTTTAATTCAAGGGGTTGTACAAAAATATTGTATGAAACGTTTAGGAATTGCAACCATTTTCATACACAGTCCCCTTATTTCAGGGGCTCAAATGTAATTGGACAAATTAACACAATCATAAATAAAATGTTCATTTTTAATACTTTGTTGAGAATCATTTGCAGGCAATGACTGCTTGAAGTCTGGAACACATTGACATCACCAAACGCTGGGTCTCCTCCTTTGTGATGTTTTGCCAGGCCTTTCCTGCAACTGTCTTCAGCTGTTGTTTGTTCGTGGGTCTTTCTGCCTTAAGTTTTGTCTTCAGCAAGTGAAATGCATGCTCGATCAGGTTGAGATCAGGCGATTGACTCAGCCATTGCAGAATATTCCACTTCTTTGCCTTAAAAAACACCTGGGTTGATTTCGCAGTATGTTTTGGGTAATTGTCCATCTGTAAAGTGAAGCACCGTCTAATCAACTTCGCTGAATTTGTCTGAATCTGAGCAGACAATATATCCCTATACACTTCAGAATTCATCCGGCTGCTTCTGTCTTCTGTCACATCATCAATAAACATTAGTGACCCAGTGCCATTGTAAGCCATGCATGCCCATGCCATCACACTGCCTCCTCCGTGTTTTACAGATGATGTGGTATGCTTCAGATAATGAGCCGTTCCAAGCTTTCTCCATACTTTTTTCTTTCTATCATTCTGGTACAGGTTGATCTTAGTTTCATCTGTCCAAAGAATGCTGTTCCAGAACTGGGCTGGCTTTTTTAGATATTGTTGGTAAAGTCTAATCTGGCCTTTCTATTCTTGAGGATTATGAATTGGCATCTCAGTACTTTGGGGGATCTCACTGTGGCATGTATATGTGTGGGTACTGTATGTGGGACTGTATTGTTATTTTGTTATAGATATGTGTTAGATATGTGTTAGTAAAGTTATGTAGTCATACCAGTGTGTGTGTATCTTTATTCACTACTGCATTGGTCCTGAAGAGGGGTTATTCTGCAGTGCTATGATCCCTCTCAGGCGCAGGCGCTGTATAATGATAGAACGTGATCACCCCAGGCTCCCAGTGGCAGAGGATTAGGCCTCCTGTACGCCAAACAGGTATTCAGCATGCGTAGATCCCTGAATCATGGGGAAAGGGGGCTACATATATAAAGTTAAAAAACACAGAAATATACGGAACTGTTGCACAATAGATATATTAAAAGACTCGGATTAAAAGACAAGGGATTTCTTCCAACGGTACCTCCTTAAGACGCGAGTGCATGCGAAGGCAGAAAATTGCATTTTAGTGTTCTGGTTTTGAAACACCTGCAATTGACACAGTAGCCCAGTAGCACAGTAGCACAGTAATGTACACATTACAATTAATTCATTTCATTGCATTTAATTGCGCACAATCCATGAAATTCAAAAAAAGCAACCGCGATAAACATGTGTGCCTGGGGCAATTAGCCGCATTAATGCTGCGTGGAGTACAGCAGTGCACACAAAAACGGCTCTGTGATTTGTTCGAATAAAGGCCACTGCATCTGTAATTCATATACAGCTAATCCTGATGAGAAGTGAGTAAAGGCAATTCCCTGTGTTGGCTCCTTGTGAACTTGGGCAAGTCACTTTATCTCCCTGTTCCTCAAGCACCAAAAACATAGATTGTAAGCTCCATGGGGCAGGGACCTTTGCCTGAAAAATGTGTCTGTAAAGCGCTACGTAAAACTAGCAGTGCTATACAAGAACATGCTATTATTATTGTTTTTTATATTATTATTATGGAACGAGTACTTGGTTATTAAATAATTTCCTTAAAGTCTCTTTTGTTATGCATTTCACAGAGGGTCTGTGGATAGATTATACAGTATATATCTGACTGAGATCCGGGATAACAGTCCCTAAGATGTGAAGATATACACGTACTGTAGATCCAATACAGTTATCACAGAATTGGGAAGAACATTTCCATACAATTTCTTTGTGATATTGTCTGTATATCTTTCATATCTCACTTGTGCAATATCTCAGCACTTACACCCCTAGTGATGTTCTTTTTGAGGTCAAGGCTGTTTGATTCTGGTGTATTGGTTGCTTTTTAATTCAGTCCTTCTGCCTGCATCTGATTTAGACACAATCACCAGTCTCATTTACAGTATCCTTAGTAAGTGACCACAGTTTTTTTAAAGAGTACCTGTTCCTCGTGGTACTCTCCTTATAGAGAGTGCCTGCCAAAAAAGAAGCTGGAGTACTTCCAGTGAAACACACTTTGGGAGATGCATGTCTGGTCTGTAAGGATAATCTGCTGGATGACTCTCTTCAACTATTCGCTAGCACCTTGATGAGGATCTTGGAGTTCAATTATGGGAGAGTGGTGTACTGCTAATTTCTTAGATCACATCTGTGAAACGTTACGTCCATATGAAAAAAAAGTTAGAAAGTCAGACAGTGACAAGTAGACAAGTATTTCTTGCTAAACCAGGACAGGTTTATTCCTTTGACGGTTTGTGCAGATTGATTTCCATGTACCCACTCTTTAAGGAGACAGGAGCAGCAGATCCTGGAGACTGGAGTTTGCAGGGCATCTGCATTGAAGTACAACCTTCACCTTATCCCTTCTCTCTGATCTGCAAACAGATTCCTCCTTAAATAGCATCAGACACCTAGTTCGTTTAGGACCAAACCAAGTTCAGTCAACCACACAGGGGAAACATTTCCAAAACATACACAAATTAGAAAACATAATAAACATGGCATCACATATAGTTTTCTACAGCAAACATAAGTAAATATCATAAATATTAACTGCACGTTTTTACTCTTGCAAAATAAGAAGTTACTGAAATGGAGTATCACCTGCCTTACTTTAAACCACATGCAATGGTATAATCCACCATGTATGGTATTGCAGGAAGGAAACGCCCTTTCCTTTTCACATATTCTGCTCAAGCAACATCCCATACCAATCCACCTTAACAAATCCTGCTATAGTTCAGGTAAGGATTTGTCTATATTTATTATACCTGGCCATTAAGAATTAACCAAATTACCAGGGAGTCTGTCCTGCGCTTCTGTGTGACCACAAGTAAAGATAACATCAGACACTGGAGTTAAACATGGGAGAGGTAAGTTGGACCATGGATTGACCGGTGCAGGGGTATTACAATCTAACCTCACCTGCTCCTCCGGTCTGGGTCCTGGATGCTAGAAAATACTTAATTTTTTCAATTGTTTGATCTAAGTTTGTTCATGGTATTGTATATTGAACATGTTTATCCTCTGCTCTGTTTCCTCCCCCTCCCCCCCCCCTTTTTTCCCCCCTTCTTTCCCTTCCCCCTCCTTCCCCCCCCCCTCCCCTTCCCCCACTCCACATCCCTCCCTTCCCCTCCACCCCCCCCCCCGCACCCACTTTTCCCACCTTGTTCTTTTTCCTCTCCTATCACCCCTCCCCTTCCCTCTCTCTCCCCCCCCTTTTTTTCGCGGTCCTGACATTATTTGCAAAACAGCATTATTGAAGAAAATCATTAAGGCATTGTTTAAAATTATAAATATTGATTTATGCATAAAGCTAGAACACTATGCATTCTAACATTAGCCCAAAATTGCTGTTTTTCCTAAAGCATGAATGCAAAGGACCCTTTACTGTTGTGGTGCTGCAACTAGCATTTTAACACAGTTATACACTTTCAATCATTTTTTCCAGACATTTCTATTCCTGTATGTGTACATATCCATTAGTGTGTATTTACCTATTGGGCTGTGACCTTTAAACTTAGCATACAATTTGATATAAGAAATCAGTCAATAGGCGAAAATGTTTTGAAAGGGTTAAATTTTATTTAGCTTTCGCGGGCTTTTTAGGGTATTTAAGTAGGCTGTTTCCGCTTCTCCCCACTCCAAGACGAAGCCCTCTGTGTAAGGGTGAAACGCGTTGAGGGGGAGATTGCGGTGTAGCCCTTGTGTGTGCATCAATAAAGTTGTTGAAAGAGACATCCGGGAGCTTCATTTTCCAGACATGCGCAGTTGCGCCGAATTTTTTCTATTCCATTAAGAATTAACCCCCTTCATTCCTGCTAGAACTGCCTGCATGTGTAAAATACATTAAGACTGTTCAGCAAATAAACCATTCCTGCATTCATTTGACTGCCTTCAGGACACCATATATATATATATATATATATATATATATATATATATATATATATATATATATATATATATATATATATATATATATATATATATATATATATATATATATATATATATTTAAAGCAATATGTGCATCAATACAATCTGCACACTGACAAGTGATTAGCTAAACTGCAGATCGATCCGTTCTCCTGCAATCAATCGCTTTGATCAGCATTATTTAATTCAATTCCTGCACAGCACTATGAAAAATGTAGTCCTGGAATATGATTGACTGAGCAGTTACTACAGTAGATCCAATTGGTGGACTGCTAGGGAGAGGGGAAGGGGGCTGTCACTTTAGAAATGCATCCTACATTAGAAATATTAAACATTTTCTTTAAAACATTTTACATTTTTTTTAAACTTTGACATCAGTGGCAAAAGATAAGGATGAAGTTCGATGGAACTGTAATATCGCTTTTTTTAAAACTTTACTTTTTTTTTTACTTATATACAATCAGTATTACCAGCATCGTGCTTTTAAAACTTTGCCACGCTATTATTTTGGACAACATGCTATGCACTGTTCAGTACTGTATATGATCGATTCAATTACATGTCATAACCTTTACTAAAATTTCCACACGCATGCGCATTGTGAATCTGATTTGCAAATTGTGAATCTGATTTGCAAATCAAACGAGGAAAAAAATGTAAAGGGACATGTAATTTTTATCGAGGAGAGAATAATTGTGAGCTTTATATAAAACCTTATACAGTATTATGCTATGTTTTCATATTCAATACATTTTTACATTGTTATCATCACTACTACACTGGCGACACACTTTATTCGAGCTCGGCTAGTCCCACGAATTCGGGTATACCCGGGTGTATTGAGGTTTGTGACTGTTTTCTGCCCGAGTGCATTGGGTTATTTTCCAGGCAGGGGATTGAAGCATTTTATTCCCGCTGGCTGCAATACTGCACAGTATATATATATATATATACTGCATTACAATTCATGAATTTATGCCATCTGGTAGACACGCGAAGCATTGCAGCCTATTAAATCCTAATCATTATCATTTAACAGATCAGCCGCCCGTCAGCCAGGCATGAACCCAGGCTGGGATGGCAAACGCAACGGGGCTTGTCAGAGGTGAGGAGCGGCGCATTCCAGGTATCTGCCAGGTACATACTGGGTATTTGCTCGAATAAAGTGTGTCGGTGCAGTATTTTATTTCATCAATGACGTTGCATTTTGCAGTTTAATTACAGTAGACTTGCATGTGTATTTAATTCTGCTAAGAAACAACAATAAATATTAATATATTTTATTCTATATTTATTATTTATTATTCAACACTGTCAACTTTTGCTAGGCTTGCTCTACTTTTCATACTGTTTCTGTGAGTGTTAACTCTTTAATACATTTTAAAACAGTTCCAAGGATTCAAAGACGCACACACATTAGACAAAGATTAATTTAGATGCGAAAGGAACTTAAGTCGTTATCCTTAACTCCCCCGGGCCTTGGGAGCTTCCTTAAAAAACAAAGACACATTAACTTTGAGCCTTGGGTTCTTGGCTGAGTAATTACTTTGCCTGATTTGACACACATGCGCATCACAGCATTAGAGTAGTTGCACCTTCCCCCCTCACAAAGCCATAGCAAAAAAAAGCATTCAACTGCTTATCGACATGTGTGATAAGTCCTTCATGGGGATTTGGCAAGAATGACTTCACATTCAATGTAAATTTCAAGTCTGAAAAAAAAGCATACTTTTTTTTTTTCTCGACAAGGGCTTAATAAATGAGTAATTTAAAAAAACCATTATGTGAAGCATGTTTTTTATAATTGATCAATTTTTCCATTCTTAACATAACTTGCTTTTTATTTCTACTGTATAAGGTGGCATACTCTCAATTTTATTTGGGGGTGGGGGGGGTTCAAATGATTCTGATGAACTGATTATTTTTCACACATTCTCATTCTTTTGCAGACTGCATTGCATTCTGTAGTTCTTTTTTCATTGAGAAAGGGGGGATTACAACAAATTATTGACTGTTATTATGCACACAGTACAACAAGTTTGCACATCCCCCCCTTCCTGTAGTGCTGTATCTCTGAAAGAAAAAAAATGTCACCAGGATTAGTGCATTAAAGTATTTAACAATATTGGACTATACCTACTGTCTAACTATATATAGCTGTATAACTACAGTATATACAGTATATCACTTATATATATATATATATATATATATATATATATATATATATATATATATATATATATACAGTATAACTACACTGGCGACACAGTTTATTACACTGCGGCCAGATCCGCAAGCCGGGAGATTTCCCGGCTTGCTAGTGGCCGCCCCTCGGCGTGCCGCGCGTCATAGACGCGCGGTCACGCGTCTTCGGGAGCGTGCGCCCCCTGCACGCGCGTCCAGGGGCTCCCCGAGGGAGCCCTGGTGTCCCGCGATCGCAGGACAGCGGCAGGGGGTTCCGGGGGACCCGGCGGACCCGGCAGCGGTAGGGAGAGCGCCCCGATCGGAGGGCGCTCTTCCGCTGCTTCGGCGCGCGCCCGTCACTCTCGGGCGCGCGCCAGGCTACTGCTGCGGCACAGAACGGGCAAATGCTCGAATAAACTGTGCCGCAGCAGTATAATAGATAAGACAGTACAGACATATCTAATACAAATGTACTGTCCTGTATATAATACTGTACATAGAAAGTGGAGAGTAAGCGCAGACATTAAATGGTTAAAATGGTTATTTTGAGTGCCATACTTACCTGTACTATACTTACTGTACCTGTACTTACCTTACTACAGTACACTACCTTACTACATTCCAGTGGCACTCCCATTATGCTGTAAAAGAACGGGAAACATAGTAATATGTCAATATTGTTATTGCATCTTTGGTCTGTGAGTATGTCGTCCCAGAATCTCCTTATGTCTTGTATTAATTCCTCCTTTTTGGACGGTTTCACAACCTTTCGTATATGATCTTTCATCGCATGCCACGCCAATTCTATGGGATTAAAATCTTCTGATCTGGAATGGGAGGGGGAAAAAAAGGCAAATTAGTTGAAGAGATATAAACAGTGTAAACCAATGAGAAACAGTTACAATACAGTATGCTGGAGAACTTACTCCGGTGGCATCTTAATCCAGTTCATACCGTTCGCAAGAATATATGTAGTAGAGGCGGTATGTTTACGGTCATTGTCCTGGAAGAAACGGGGACCACCATATGGGAAATCCTGCCTAATGTATTCAACAATACGGGTGACAATTTTCTCTTAGAAAAATACTTTATCCATGATTCCTGGAACAATAGAAGAACATTTTTACATTAGGGTACAAAATACACTACAGTTGTACAGTGCATAAGTTTTTTTTTCAAACAGTAGGGGAGCCAGATGGGTGCCATGAAAATAAAGAGAAATCACATAGTGCAATATGACAATAAAATGTGATGACAAAATTAGGTGATCTGTAGGTAATCTATTCACAAGTGGAGCAGAATAGTATGCAAAATTCCACAAAGTGGCAGATTCCTCCAGGGGTAATGCACAGGAACCTTCAGGAGCTCAAACAGAAGAAGAGAACCAATAGAGCAGACAATAAACAAATTTATCAGCACACAAGTAAAATTGGAGGCTTACATGGCATCAGCGTATATCAGGCATTGGAATAAACAGGGCAACACAGCTGCAGTTCGTCGCGACCTCACTTCAGCTGCTCCCTGCGTCCGCGGCTTTTATTGACGTCACTTTCCCCCTCTAAAATAAACTAAAAGTACACTGAATGTGGAGTACCATGGGGTAGGTTTTCAACACTCAACCTCTTCGCTACGCGTTTCGCATGACATGCATGCCTGCCTGACGAAGGAGAGGTTGAGTGTTGAAAACCTACCCCATGGTACTTCACACTCTAGTGTACTTTTTATTTTGGTCTGGACTACATACACGGGACGGGGAATTTAAGTGAAAAGAAACAAGGGGGCTTCCCTCATACGGGCACTCCAACGGTGTTTGCTATCGCACAAACCCGGAAGTGAACCCTCAGAGAGGGTCATCGACTTAGCCCCAGCGCGCAGGAGACTACCTTATAGGAAACCAAGACTCCCCCTTACCTGATTCACTGTAACACCGGTGCATCGAGGAGATCCATTGACCTATATTTGAATTGATCCTTACATGTAAGTTATTACTGTTGCTATTTTTAACTAATTATATCATTGTCCTTACCTTGGTGCGCTCCTGTGTTTCTTTTCTTGGGAGTCTTCCAGCGGTGGACGTCTTTGAAGTGAAGGGAAGCACTTCATATCACAGGAGCTAAAGAGGAAGAAGAGAGAAAAATACTCACCTGTAATCATTTTAGGGAGCAAGAGCGCAGACTGAATATCTTCTGTCTAGACTATTGTCTCTTTCGAGACCCAGATGTCAAAAAGAAGCAGCCATTATGAAGAAGAAAAAGACAAGATTGTACATTTTTAAGAAGAGGCAACATATTTTTGTATTATGACATGTGCCAAGTTCAAAGATGGCCACCATGCGTTTCAACCAGTGCTTTCTCCCAAACGTCATTCCCCTGAAATGTTCGAATAACGGCCGCTGCATTTGTAACTCTAAATCGTAAGCAGATCTGGCCCAATGAGATCCCATTGATGTATAATTCTGATAGTCGACAATATTCAAGCCTTGAAGGAATTAGAGTATGCATTGGACATTTTGCAGTAGAGTGAGCATGGACCTAAGCAATGCTATAGAGGTTAAAGCAACACGGTTTAGCCAGAGCATGAATGAGAATGAAGGAGAGGGAGAAGTCAGCTGTGACACCTGCTCAGTGAATACAGATTGAAGAAATTAAGTTATTTACAGACGAGACCACGAGTATTCTAAAGCTTGCCTTAAACTAGCCTGGTTACATTCTGGGTATGTTCTGCGTGTAACCTGGCTTGTTTAAGGCAAGTTTAAGGCATTTCTACATTGACTAATGACCCATAGGATTAACACAGCAGGGGTCCCTGGCAGTCCCATTCAGTTTGAATGGGACTGCCAGGGACCCCCACTGTTAATCTGATGGGCCATTAATCAATGCAGAAATGCTGGGTCTAGTTTAAGGCAAGTTTAAGACATGTATCCAGCATGTACCTGGGTGTAACTGGGTCTTTTTGGTGATTGCCACTGGTTTGTGTTAGAATAACCGTGGGCACTACAGTATCAGTCTCCCAGCTGCAATACTGAAGTAAAACAAAAAAAGTACCATATTTTATAAATAGGGTGCAGGTTTGGCACAGTTTTGTGGCAAGAGATTTACATACATAACACGTGTACTAGCTATTTTAAGAACCCAACATTTAAAAGCATTCATTATTCTCAAAGACCTTACATATATGCTTTCTAGTCCAGTCAAGTTAAAAATACGTGTAGTAAGGCACCGCTTTCAAATTTGCTGTTTTAATTATTTTTTTTATTTTTAAATAATTGCCAATATTGAATGTTGAAGGCTATAAATCAAGATCTTAACATATGTGCGGACAGGATTGCATTATTAAACTATTGAAACTTCTCAATGAATATTCTTCCATCAGGAGATTAACAATATATAGAATTGGAAACCTAGGAAACATGTCAAATGTATTAAACATGTCAAGAACCGAGAGTTGGTATTTTTATTTTCCGCTATTATTATTGTTTTTCTTTTCGCCTCTTGTGATGTTAAAATTTAGGTACACCGCATTGTTGCTATGATTTTCAGAAAAAAAGATTGCTTTTGGTAGAAACAATTTAAAATAAATAATATGTAGTCTGACTGGTTTCCTTGGCTACTAAGTCTGCCATCCCTGGCAGTAAGTCCTGGTAAGAGCAGGCCTGCCAGGAGTTATCATGGGTTTTCCCACTTACAGTAGCTTCTTGAGTGAAAGGGGAGGCGGTGGGACTAGGCCTGTGTGAGTCTAATCACTGACTTCAGATCTGGTACCTACTTCCCCTGTATTTAAGGAGCTGCACTGCTAAATTTAGTCAGTGCCTCTACCTCCTTGAGAGAGGCTGGTCTACCCTAACAACTGTGCAGGGCTCTGCCAAGTTTTTACTCCCTCCCCTAGGGGAGTGGGTGGGGAGACTATACCTTTACTCCACCAGAGAGTGCTTCGGGTGCCCTTGGCCTGGAGTGGAGGTCCAGGGTACAACCTGAGGGTGAAGCCCCAAGAAGTGAGCTGTGCATGCTGTAACATCTGCCAGTGCACTAATTTAAGTGATCCTGTTGAAATATATCCTCTTGCCTGAGACTGCAATCTATCAGGGGGAGTGGAAGTGAGTTCTCCTGCAGTGATTGTTACCACATCCCTGGAGCCTGACAACGAGAGAGAGAATAAGATCCTACCCCAGAAGCCTGTCCTGTGTTCCTCCACAACACCGAAGGAAACTCAGATCTACTGTAAGCCAGCAGGTATGCACCACACCACGCCATGTAATAGGGAAATCTACCAGAGGGTGGGAGAAACTCCGCTACAAATATATCAGCGAGAAAACCTCATAAATAATGATTTTTACTTTTAGCATACACATCAAAGTATGTTTGAATTCGCAAAGTAATTATGATGGTTAAAACAAGGTTGATATCTGTGAATTCTCAACCTTAAACTGCATTTTCACTGTACTGTATGTGGTTAATTCTTGTGACCCGTCAGAGAGTTCCATTCATACACTCAAAACATTGAGATGTTTATTGTATTATTTAGTTACTTCACTGTTTTAATATGTACTACCCAAGGATAGCTGACCTAATATTAAGAAAGAAGACATCCCACATGCATAAATATCTGCAAGTACATTCAGTGTAAGTTCCTCTTGTTAATTAAAATTTCTTCCAGACAGATACATATATTAGTTATCTAATTATTGGGCCCATTATACTGCTAATGTGAAAGATCAATCACACAGTGTAATGTTACCAGGGAATTTAACATTTAGTCATTAAAGATTTATTTATAATAAGTGGGTTACATTAATTACTGAATGCAATTAGCTGTATCAAATGCACCCAGTAGGTAAATACAAAAAGGAATGACCATATTGTATGTATGTAAATGACAGTATATTACAAGTATCCTACAAAATTAGATGTAAAAGATGTAAAAACAAGTGGTTGTCACAGCAGTTTATAATACATACTGTAGGTATTGTATTGTTCTCTTCCTCTTTCAAATTCAAAGTTGATGGATGGAGTGACATCCCCAGCCAGCTCTGCCAAGAGGTTTGCCAGGGCCCAATACTCTGGCCATTTTGTTAACCGTCGTGGGAGCGGGGGGTGGGGGGGAGATGGGGCAGAGCTGCTGGTCGATTTTGTTGAGCTAGGTGGAGGAGGTGCATTTGTGCCACTGGGGATTTTTTTAGAGTGACAGCTGTTTGAATGCCTGCTGTGACCACAGAAGTTCAGAGACAAGTTGAACCTGAAACAGCTGTCTCTTGATAACCGTGTCTCACAGACTGTTCCATTTACACTGGCGACACATTTAATTGCACTGCGGCCAGATCCGCAAGCCGGGAGATTTCCCGGCTTGCTAGTGGCCGCCCCTCGGCGTGCCGCGCGTCATAGACGCGCGGTCACGCGTCTTCGGGAGCGTGCGCCCCCTGCACGCACGTCCAGGGGCTCCCCGAGGGAGCCCTGGTGTCCCGCGATCGCGGGACAGCGGCAGGGGGTTCCGGGGGACCCGGCGGACCCGGCAGCGGTAGGGAGAGCGCCCCGATCGGAGGGCGCTCTTCCGCTGCTTCGGCGCGCGCCCGTCACACTCGGGCGCGCGCCAGGCTACTGCTGCGGCACAGAACGGGCAAATGCTCGAATAAACTGTGCCGCAGCAGTAAGCCTTGTGATCACCAACTTTTTCTGATTGTTGATAGGAGTTAAAGGTCAATAGGAGGAGTTAAGCAGGACGTTCCAGGGCACTTACAGTAAAAATCCTGTTTTACATTTTTCTTCTGTGTCAAAACCTCCCCAAGATTTGTGGCATAAATCTCCCTGAATACTGTGGTGGCCGCCATTAGCCTCGTGCGGCCGTAGCGGCGCAACTCTATTAATGCGGACAGGTGCATTTAGTTTTTTTTTGTCCGGAGTGTATTGCAATATTTTAGCGCTCCGAAAATTAGCATTTTATTATCGCTGTCTGCAATACTGCAATACCGTCTAAAAACTCAGGGGGGCGTTCGCGAGCTGTTGTCTTCGAAGTCTAATACTTCAGCAGTTCAACCTACGTCAGTACACAGTCTGCGTGTGCGCGCGCAGTAATTGTAAATTTGCATATATATACATGCATTTGTAGTGCTGTATGTCTCATTTGAAAATTATTGAAACGCATAGGCGTATACAGTACTGTAACAGTATCACATTTCGGCATATACAATGCTCTCCCCTCGCTCACCCCCGCACACACACAGGATAATTTACTGCACTGCAGTATTTCAACTTCTTTCTGTATCATATCTATAGTGCAGTACACCTCTCCCACACCATTCCTTTGAATGTGTGTCTTTCTGGTTTCAATCACATTCCTGCTTGATAGCTGATGATTACTGCGCATGCGTCTGTATGTTCACCACTGCTTGCTTGCGAAATTCAAGAGTTAGTGACCAAAAAAAAATATATATTTTTTTTTTCTCCTCATTTTTTATTTTTATTTTCTCCACATGCCTGCCTAAACATCTTGATATTACGATATTCAATCTGTGCTGTAGCTTTTGACTGCGACACTGTGCGTTTGACTGAACATGGTTGATTTGTGTGCTTTTTATGTACAGTATTTGGGGGTGTAGGGATCAAATTATTATGATGACCTGCCTTTTGCAAATATGCCATTTCTTTGAACTGCAGTACAGCTAATCCTTCATGCAGCTGTACCCTGTACCCCCCTAACCCACGCACACATAGTTCTATTAATATGAGGCAATATACACAATAGATATACTGTAGTTATATAAATATACCAAAATAACTATAAAATTAGATAGATCTACACAATATATAGTTCTATGAATATGCAGCAATATAAACAATAGATATACTGTAGTTATATAAATATACTGAAATAACTATAAAATTAGATAGATCTACACAATATATAGTTCTATTAATATGAGGCAATATAAATAATAGATATATACTTAAGATTGGCCCCCGCTGCAGCTTGACTATAGAGCAAGGGAAACGGTGCTGCAAGGGGTATGTAACTTAATACACAAATAGACAGACAGAACCCCTATTGATAGCACTCTGTTTCAGTGTGATTTGGTGATTTGTTTAAAATATCTTTATTAAATGACAGTAACGTTAAAATATTGGGGTTTAAAACAATGATTAAATATAACCAAGTGTTACTTAATCTATTGGATATGTGTGTCCAAGAGATTGTACAGTGGTATGTTAATGTCCAGTGTTAGGATAGTTCACTGGCCCTAGTGTTCCTCATATGGAGTGAATGGGCTAGAGGTCTCTGTAGTTATACCGGCAGTTATTACCACAGTTAAAGTGCCCCAGTATGATATACTAGCGGGTGCTCTTATATAGGACCTGTACTATGCTGTATAAGTGATGCAGCTATTAGTACATTATAGATTAGATAGAGTCAAATCCGGTTCATCTGTGTATAGGAGAATGCAAGTAACTGTAATATGAACTTTAACAAGTAATTCTGCATTCTGAGTCTATTTGTGTATAAATAATAGATATACTGTAGTTATATAAATATACAGAAATAACTATAAAATGAGAGATCTACACAATATATAGTTCTATTAATATGAGGCAATATAAACAATAGATATACTTTAGTTAAAAAAATATACAGAAATAACTATAAAATGAGATAGATCTACACAATATATAGTTCTATTAATATGACATACAGAACACCTCATATTGAACCCCCAAAATAAAATCTGGATGTGCACTGAGCTTTGTCTGTGTTTTATGTTATGTCTCTGGTTTTAACTATTAATATGCAGCAATATAAACAATAATAGATGTACTGTATTATAAAGTTATATAAATATACTTATGCGTTAGTTACCGTTGATGTCCTCGTGCGTTGTCTGGGTTTTCCGTGTACATGATAGCACACGGTGGTTGATGGCACAACGAAGCCAGAAGCAGCTAACCAGCGTTGGATATCTGCAATTTGTTGTCCGCTCGTGTACATCTCCTTAATTCTCATGCTGAGATCCTTTGAAATCTTTTTAACAGGCATTGCTGCGAGTAGAAAGAAATACAAACACAAGAATGTACACTGGCGACACACTTTATTCGAGCTTGGCTAGTCCCACGAATTCGGGTATACCCGGTTGTATTGAGGTTTGTGACTGTTTTCTGCCCGAGTGCATTGAGTTATTTTCCAAGCAGGGATTGAAGCATTTTATTCCCGCTGGCTGCAATACTGCACAGTATATATATATATACTGCATTACAATTCATGAATTTATGCCATCTGGTAGACACGCGAAGCATTGCAGCCTATTAAATCCTAATCATTATCATTTAACAGATCAGCCGCCCATCAGCCAGGCATGAACCCAGGCTGGGAAGGCAAATGCAACGGGGCTTGTCAGAGGTGAGGAGCGGTGCATTCCAGGTATCTGCCAGGTACATACCGGGTATTTGCTCGAATAAAGTGTGTCGGTGCAGTATATTCGATGTTTAGTCGATGTGTATTCAATGTGCAGTGAATCCACAAAATGTATGGTGTATTTATACGTTAATGACTCACATTAGAGTATGCCCACTTTCAACACTTTCAACACCTGTACCTCGTCGCCATGCATAAAAGGTTACACATTTTGCATAGCCCACCACTCGATGATCTTTATCTGAACTTGCCCTTGTCCAGATACTGCATTGTGCCATCTGCTTCCATGGATTAACCCCGATTGTACGGACGCAGGAAGGCACTCGCCTCTGCCGTGCCTGTCACACAGAAAAAGCGAAAGGCGGCAGCCGTTTCCAAGCCAAGGCCAAAGCGACAGGCTAAGGCTAATAAAGAAAACCTTCTGCTGACCCCAAAGGCTAAGGGTTTTAATATACGTAAGCCTTATTATGTCAAGAAGAAATATGGTGATGTACACTCAATGCAAAACAAATGGCAGCCAACCCATCGAACACGCAGGCCACTTCCTCCAATACGCTTCGACGACTCTGCCGCCGCTCTCCCACATAATCTACAGCCCATCTTCTCCACTACTCGTCCACGTAGCTGCCGTCGCTCTCCCGGAAATCTACAGCCCATCTTCTCCACTACTCGTCCACGACGCTGCCGCCGCTCTCCCAGAAACCCACAGGCCATCTTCGCCACTGCTCTTCGACGCCGCTGCCGCTGGTGCCCCTGAAATCCACAGGTCACTTTCTCCATTACGCTTAGACGACTCTGCTGCTTCTCGCCCGG
This sequence comes from Ascaphus truei, assembly GCF_040206685.1. NCBI lineage: Eukaryota > Metazoa > Chordata > Amphibia > Anura > Ascaphidae > Ascaphus > Ascaphus truei. The sequence continues at coordinate 137,793,573 of NC_134485.1, read as the reverse complement.
AAATCCACAGGTCACTTTCTCCATCCCTCTTCGATGCCGCTGCCGCTTCTCTCCCGGAAATCCACAGGTCACCTCCTCCATCCTTCTTCAACGACACTGCTTCTCTCCATGGAACCCCCATCTCATCTTCCGTAGCATCCATCCACCCAGATGTCCACAGCAAGCCATGCACAAGAACCAGCTCGTTAGACCGAATGCTGAATGAGTTAAGTGTGGATATCCCCGGGAACTCTACTATGCTGGTAAAGATAGATCTTCTTTTAGAGACAATGCTAAATATGGATCAATGGTTGCAGAAGATGGATCGACTGATGGAGAAGATAGAGACTTACATAGCGGGGATACATAATTTGCTCGGTGTTCATGCCCCTGTATCCCCGACGCCGGAGCAGGAGGGTGGCATGGATGTGATGAATGGGACCTTCGACCGCCTTCCAACACCAAGCACACCCCCTCCACCAGAAGAATGTGTGTACATGTATGCTGTTGAGGAGGAGGATAAAATGACAACCCCGTCAAGACCACGCCAGGAGACAACACGGCGACAAAGACAGGAGGAAAGCTTCGTCCCAGACAATATACCCTCGCCCGCTGCCACAAGCACATCCGCTCACAGAAGAACACCCGCTCCCAGAACCCAACCTACATTCGCTTGCATCGATACGGTGCCCGACATCATCCTGCGCGAGCTGCAACCGGCACTCAGGGAGAAGTATAGGGTGATGAGTGCTGGTTTACCCCAGAAGTATGCCATGTTAATGTTACTGCGCATGACTCATCCAAACCCCCCTCCACAGAGTCGTTACATTTCTGAATCTTGACATTGTGTTGTTAATCTGTCCATAGCCGAACAACAAAGCCTCACTGCGCCTTTGTGTAGTCCTCTTTGAGATGGGAGCTAGCTTTTTACTATGCATGACTCACCCAACCCCCCCCCCTCCACAAAGTCGTTACATTTCTGAATCTTGACATTGTGTTGTTAATCCGTCCATAGCCAAGCTACAAAGCCTCACTGCGCCTGCGTGTTATCCTCTTTGAGATGGGAGCTTTGAGGCTTTGTTTAAGGTAACGCTTTGGAAAATCCCTTCTCGAATTTGATTTGCACAGAGCATCACCTCTCTATGCGCCTGTGTGTAATCCTCTTTCGGATGGGAGCTACAGTAGTTGATTACTGCTCATGCGGCTGTAACTTCACCCACCACTGCTTGCTTGAGTGCCCCCCCAATTTATTTATTTTTAATTATAATTTTTTAACTGTTATTTTATCCACAAGCCTGCAAAAACAATCTTGATATTACGATATTCAATCTGTGCGTTTGACTGCACATGGTTGATTTGTGTGGTTTTTATGTACTGTATTTGGGGGTGTAGGGATCAAATTATTATGATGAACTGCCTTTTGAAATTACTGTACTCTACTCTATGTAATTTCTTTTAACTGCTGCACAACTAATCCTTCATCCCTCCCCCACGCACACACAAACTCTTATCGACAGACACCTCCACAGAGTCATTAATTTTCTGAATGTAATCCTCTTTGAGATGGGAGCTAGCTGCTTACTGCGCATGACTCACTCAACTCCCCCCCCCCAGAGAGTCATTACTTTTCTGAAACTAGTCATTGTGTTTTATTTTGTTTACGTCCCGTATCATGGGGTACGCTCTGTAATGACAAGGAATAAATCATTTTAGCGGTACAGTACAGTTTCCTAAACAACACTTTTACCTCCTGTACTGTCCAGTACTAACCTCACACGTCCATATTTCCATCCAATGCTGTCCCGGAAATATTCAGCCCAGCTTCTCCACCCCTCGTCCCCGACGCTGCCGCCGCCCTCCCGAAAACCCACAGGCCAACTTCTCCAGTTCTATTCGACGATGCTGCCGCTGGTGCCTCTGAAATCCATGGGTCACTTTCTCCTTTGCTCTTAAACGACTCTGCTTCTCGACCGGAAATCCAAAGGTCACTTTCTCCATCCCTCTTCGACGACGGTGCCGCTTCTCCTCTACCGGATATCCACAGGTCACCTCCTCCACTCTTCTTCGACGACGCTGCCGCTTCTCTCCATGGAACCCCCATCTCATCCTCCGTAGCACCCATCCACCCAGATGTCCACACGCCATGCACAAGAACCAGCTCGTTAGACCGGATGCTGAATGGAATAAGTGTGGATATCCCCGTGGACTCCATTATGCTGATAAAGATAAATCTGCTTCTGGAGACCATGCTAAATATGTAGCAACGGATGCAACATATGGATCGACGGATGGAGAGATAGAGGCTGACATAGCGGGTATACATAATTTGCTCGGTGTTCATGCCCCTGTTTCCCCGACGCCGGAGCAGGAGGGTGGCATGGATGTGATGAATGGGAGCATCGACACCCTTCCATCACCAAGTGCACCTCCTCAACCAGAAGATGTAGTGTACATGTATGCCGTTGAGGAGGACCTGACAACACAATCAAGACCACGCCAGGAGACAACACGGTGACCAAGACAGGAGGAAAGCTTCCTCCCAGACAACCTACCATCGCCCGTCGCCTCAAGCACACCCGCTCCCAAAAGACCTATATTCGCTCGCGTCGATACGGTGCCCAACATCACCCTGCGCGATCTGCCACCGGGACTCAGGGAGAAGTATAGTGTGATGAGTGCTGGTGCACCCCACAAGTATGCCTTGTACATTTTTAGGCACCATGTGCCCTACTCGTACTGAGACTGGCCTTCAGAGTGAACTACGAAGGAAATCGCGTAAAAAAGGCACTTCCTGACAATTTAAGAAAGACCATTCTGGAGGAATTGCGGCGCTTTTATTCAATTACAGATCCTGTAATGAAAGGCATTCGAGACTGCATTAATGGCGTTTTGTGCCATGCAAGGCATCGGCCATGGAAGGACAATCTGGTGGGGTATGCATTTGAGTGAGTGTTCAACTGTTGAAAATGTTTGGTACATGTTTTGTTCCAGTCACGGAGGGCTGCAAACAAGCCCGGTTTTCAAGGTTGTCCTGCTCTCGAGGACTATAGTGGTGCAGGCCTGACTGTTCTGCACATCATCCCACTGCAAATATTTTGACTTGCTATTCTTGTGTAAAGGAGATGTTCCGTTTTGTATATTTTATGAATAAAGAATTTGTTTTAACCGGATTGTGTGTTAGGCGGTCTTGTTTGGTTTTTATGCTGTATATATTGAGGTTTGCTGTTTTATTGCGGAGTTTTGCCGCCAATTGCCTGTCTGCCTTATTGCTTTTTTCGTAAAAGATCTGGTTTGTCCATCTCATTGCTTTTTCAGTATCTTCAATCAGTATATTTTTAAGCTCCAATCTATCCTTGTCTATCTCTGCTCTAACTTTGTCCGTTGGGGTTTGTTGGTAGGTCTCCTCATTTTCTCTAATACTATTGTTTAGCTTATTTATCTTTTTGTTTTTCTCCTTTTTCCTATGGGAGGCAATACTGATTATCTTGCCTCTGAGCGTAGCTTTATGCGCCGCCCATAGTGTACAGTCGCTGATTTGCCCGTTGTCATTTATTGCGAAGTAGTCCCGTATAGCCTTTCCTATAGCTTTTTTAGTGTCTGGTAGCCTGAGCAGTAGGTCGTTCATTCGCCATTGTGTGCCCGTCGGTCTTTGGTGCATGTCTCTTATGATTAGTGTAACCGGGGCGTGGTCTGACCATGTTATATTGTCTATTTCTGCCTTTATTATCCTCTCTGTCAGTTCACTAGATACAAGTATATAATCAATGCGGGTGTATTGTTTATGCGGGGGTGAGTAGAAGGTAAACCCTTTGGTTATGGGGTTCATTAGCCTCCATGCGTCGACAAGCCCACCCAGTCTTATGCTTTGTTTTAGAGCGGTTGAGCTATTCCGTCTCCGGTATTGCTCTTTGCCCTTGAGCTTCGCCTGGTCTTTATTGCAGTCTATAACGGTGTTAAGATCCCCTCCAATTATTAAGTAACCCTTCTTATATTGGCTTATCGTCTCGAAGGCCTCATTAATATAGCTTTCTTGGTCTGTGTTGGGGGCATATAGGCTTACAAGTGTTAGTTCTGTCGTGCCTAATTTACCGGATACAATTAGCAGTCGCCCGGTCTTGTCTCTCTTTATTTTTTCTACTGCAAAGGGGATGCTAGTTCTAATCAGGATGGCTACTCCCGCTTTTTTGTCTGTGGCTGGTGAGTGATAAATTTGGTTAAAATTTTTGTCTTTTAACCTAATAGTGTCTGCTCTGTTCAGGTGTGTTTCTTGAATCATATGTATGTCACTTTGTCTGTTTTTGAGGTCTCTGAACAATAGTCTCCTTTTCATGGGAGAGTTCAGTCCTCTGACATTCTGCGTTGTTATTTTTAGTACTTTAGCCATATGTTGATTTAAAATTTCGTGCGCGAGTGTTTGCCGGAGGGAGCTTGTTGTTAGGGGATGCCCCGTGGTGGTTTTTCGGGTTGCGGGACCTTATCCCAACTAATGTTTTGGTTGTGCCAAGTTGTGTGCATTTAGGTGTACTCCAGTGTGGATGAACTGGGGAGAACATTGGGGGTGAACAAAAATAACCTTGGGGGTTTTTAACGTGGGGTGGGGTGGTGCCCTCTGGTGCTTTGGGCCTTTGACTCTGCGTTTGGGGTGTCGGGGACATGCAGGGTCAAGAAAAAAGGGGGAAAGTGTGTGTGGGGTGCAATGTGGTACTTGCAGTCTGGAGAGTATGGTTTGTAGTCTGTAAACTGTAGTCAGCTCCGTTTGGAATTCCGACGGCTAGTCGTGTTGTTGATCAACCTTCTTTTCTGCTATGACTGACTGGAACTAAAACACAGATGTGGTGGGGGGGAATACAACAATCAAACTTCTGGGTCAAACATGTTAAACAGTTTTAAACACAGTAAATAGAAAAAAAAATAAAAAATAAGAGCAGAATTTCCTTTCTCTCCCTTTTCCTTCAACTATCTGAGCTAGATCAAATCTATAGAGGCTTAATAATGGCTTAAACCTTGTGCTCTCAGTTATCTAGTTATACTGTGTTTTTTCCTTTTTCTTTTCTTTTACCCTTCCCTTTTATAAAACCTTTTTCCCTCCCTCCTCCCGCTCCCGTTAGTTCGTGTCTTTGTATTTGGAACAGCATACAGTTTCGGGGCTGGGGGTTACAGTTGAGGTAGGAATGTCTCTCTTGTACTCTCGTGGTTTTGCCGTGTTCTGGTTGTTAAGCCTCAGCTCTTGGGACTTGATGGGTTATCCTGGGTTAGTTGTCACCCTGGACCACCTTTCACGCCTTGGTCGTGAAAAAGTTTTCCCTGTATCACTTCGTAATTCTTCCGGGATCTCCAGTCCTAGCGCTGCGATGAATTCTGGGCCTTCCTCTGGGGTTCGTAGGGTGGCCTGTTTGCCTTTGTTGGTGGCTTGGAGACGGAAGGGGAAGCCCCATCTATACCTGACGTCTCTGCTTCTCAGATAGCCTGTGATTTTCTTGAGTTCTCGCCTTTTGGCCATGGTTATTGGCGAGAGGTCCGGGAAAATTTGCAGTTCCATGTCCTCAAAGGAGGTTTTATCTAGGTTTCTGACTTTGGTGTAGATTTCCTCTTTGGTAGAGAAGTAATGGAACCTTGTGATTACGTCTCGGGGCCCTCTGTTTTCAAATTCTCTCGGCCTGTAGATTCTATGGGCTCGGTCGAGTTCCAGCTTTGCTTCGGCGATTTCTGGGAGTATGCTCCTAAAAAGTCTATTTAGGTATGGCTTGATTTCCTCGTTAAGCTATAGGAAAGGCTATACGGGACTACTTCGCAATAAATGACAACGGGCAAATCAGCGACTGTACACTATGGGTGGCGCATAAAGCTACGCTCAGAGGCAAGATAATCAGTATTGCCTCCCATAGGAAAAAGGAGAAAAACAAAAAGATAAATAAGCTAAACAATAGTATTAGAGAAAATGAGAAGACCTACCAACAAACCCCAACGGACAAAGTTAGAGCAGCGATAGACAAGGATAGATTGGAACTTAAAAATATACTGATTGAAGATACTGAAAAAGCAATGAGATGGACAAACCAGATCTTTTATGAAAAAAGCAATAAGGCAGACAGGCAATTGGCGGCAAAACTCCGCAATAAAACAGCAAACCTCAATATATACAGCATAAAAACCAAACAAGACCGCCTAACACACAATCCGGTTGAAATCAATAAAGAGTTTGTCCAGTATTATAGTAACTTATACAACTTGACAAACCCCGATAAAGCCAACAAGAGGTTCGAAGCAAAGTTAGACGAATATATAAAAAACACAAAGCTATCCAAACTAGACGAGTCAGAATCAGCCCAATTAGGAACCCCGATAACAGCAGAGGAGGTCTCAGCAGCCATTAAATCCCTCAAGAACTCCAAAGCCCCGGGCCCAGACGGGTTCACTAACTTCTATTATAAGAAATTCGAACACACGTTGAAGCCATATCTGATCCGCTGGTTCAATAAGATCCTAGACGGAGAAGCACCACCAAAAGAGTCCCTAAAGGCCTCTATCATTGTAATACCAAAGGAAGGAAAAGACCCGACGTTATGTTCCAGTTATAGGCCCATCTCCCTGATAAATACAGACATAAAACTATTCGCCAAAATTCTAGCAACCAGGTTGAACAGAGTATTAAATTCCTTGGTACACCCTGACCAAGTGGGATTCACCCCAGAACGGCAGGCCTCTGATAACATCAGGAGAGTAATTAACATTATCCACAACAGTAACAAAAACCAACGCCCTACCCTGATTCTAGGGTTAGACGCTGAGAAAGCTTTTGACCGGGTGGCCTGGCCCTTTATGTTCCGGGTATTCAGAGAGATGGGCCTACATGTAAACTTTATTAAAGGCATTAAAGCGCTATATTCCAACCCAATAGCTACAGTTCGCACCTCAGGTTACACATCAGAACCATTCGCAGTCTCTAACGGTACCAGGCAAGGGTGCCCACTCTCCCCAATGCTATTCGCTTTGTGCATAGAGGTATTAGCCTCAAGAATACGAGAGAACCAAGGGATAGAGGGTGTCCCTATAGGAAACAACATATATAAAGTGTCGCTATTTGCGGATGACACTTTACTCTCTCTGACTAACCTGGATACCTCATTAAAAAACCTATTCGACACGCTAGACGAATTTGGCACACTCTCAAACTTTAAAGTGAACAACACAAAATCAGAGGCTATAGGCCTGCACATACCTCCAGAACTAGAAAGCGCACTAAGGAAAAAATTCCCAATAAAATGGATGTCAGACAAGATGAGATACCTAGGAATATACATTACGAGAACATATGATAATATGTACAGAGCAAATTACCCGAATCTTATTAAAAACCTGAAAAAAGACCTGGAATCTTGGTCAAGATACCAGATATCATGGACGGGTAAAATAATATCAGTGAAAATGAACTTATTACCTAGAATACTTTACCTATTCCAAGTGCTCCCCGTCACGGTTCCAGCCTATGTAATAAGAGACTTGGAAAAAGAGATAACCAAATTTATATGGAACGGCAGAAAACCTAGGATAAAGAAGACACTGATGGCTCTCTCCCAGGCAAGAGGAGGCCTGGGTCAACCAGACTTAACAAAGTACTATGAAGCGGCTAGACTAAGTCCGCTAATCTATTGGTCCGCAACCCCAGGGAAAAAGCCGTGGGTGGATATAGAGAGAGTGGAAGCAGGGACAAAGGAGTTAGCGTCTCTTCTATGGGTAAAAAAGGGGAACAGACAAACAGCCTATAGAGCCCACCCAGTCTTACTGCACTCTCTAGACATCTGGGATAAAAACTGCAAACACAGGCAAATCTCCTCCATTCCCTCACCCCTAACACCCATTGGAGCCAATCCCGAATTTACACCAGCTCACAACTCAAATATCTTTAAGCAATGGGATGAGAAAGGGCTCTCTAGGTTAGGAGACATGCAACAGGGAGGGAAAGTTAAATCATTCATGGGAATAAGAGAGGAATATAACATCCCAACCACACAAATATTCCAATACATACAACTGGCCCACTATGTTTCCTCAATCCAACCAAACGACACCTGGAATAGGCCACTCACCAACTTTGAGAGCCTATACCAAAGAGGTCACTACAATAAAGGAACGATTGCCCAACTCTATCAGGTACTTTTAAAACAATATGACGACCAAACAAGCAAAAACATACTAGACTGGGAACACGACATAGGAAACTCCCTAGAGGAAGAGGACTGGGCAGAAATCCACGAAAGGACAGCTAAAGCTTCCCGATGTTCCCTAATCAGAGAAACCAACCTGAAAGTCCTACACAGATGGTATTACACACCAGCCCGCCTCCACTCCTTTTTCCCGCTAACCTCCCCAATGTGTTGGCGTAACTGCGGCCAAATAGGCACATTTAAACATATATGGTGGACTTGCCCCAAAATCATCCTATTCTGGGGAAGAGTTAGACGCCTAATAGAAGAAGCAACAGGGGTAGAGCTAACATGGGACATAGAAACAGTGCTCTTACTAAAACCGACAGACGGACTTGAGAGAAAAATAGACTTTTTGATAACGCAGATCCTCTCCGCAGCCAAAAATGTAATAGCAAGACATTGGAAAAAGAACGACCCACCCCCGATCAACGAGGTATTGCACAAAATAAACTACATAATGACGATGGAGAGACTTACAAGCCTAATACACGACAGACACAACTCCTTCCTGACGATATGGGACCCCTGGGAGACATACATATGGAAGAACCCAATAGGAACCATAAAATAGTAAGGAAACCAGTAATAACTACTAAAGGTTAGGTAGACCTAGACCTAGCATAGGATGTGACAAGTATCATAGAATGTTTGCTTCCTGCATGAAGCCAGTGATGGATGCTACCCCACCACCCTACCCCCCCTCCCCACCCCATAACCCTTTTATTTTCTGTACCCCCCTCCCCCCCACTCCCTTCCCCCCTTTATATGTTAATATGATTTCTGAAAAAATAAAAAAATATATACGTTAAAAAAAAAAGAATTTGTTTTAATCACAGGTACTGTAAGACCATACTGCTGTGCTGAACTGTACTGTAAATGTTTTTACCTGCTGTACTTAAATAAAGGAGATGTTGTTGTGTGTTTTAACTTGTATTTATACAGAAATGTTTTAACTTGCTGTACACACACACAGGACCTGCACAAATCCTGTCCCTGAGGGCCGCAAACAGGCATGTTTTTCAAAGGTTACCCTGAAAACCGGGCCTGTTTGCTGCCCTTGAGGCCTGTACCGGTGCAGACTGTTTTGCACACCATCCCACTATATAGGTTTTGACTTGCCATTCTTTAATAAAGGAGATGTTGCGTTTTGTATATTTTATGAATAAAGAATTTGTTTTTATAACATGTGACTGTAAACCATACTGACTGACTGTAAATGTTTTTACTTTCTATGCATAAATGTTTTCACTACTGTAGCAGTAAACCATACATCTGTTGATGTTTTGAATTGCTGTGCACTTTTCTACATTGTACAGTATTTGTAAATAAATGTTTTTGTACTTAATCCACCAATAAAAGAACATGTTGATTTGTTTTACATTGTTCCATTGGCTCCTTTGCTACTGTAACAAAATACAGTGTTTCTAGAATGTACACTACTGTCCAGGCATACTGTACTGTATTCTGTAGGCATGCTCAGTACTGCACATCACAAGAGTATTAAAAAAAATAGAAGACACATACTGTACTGTATGTACTGGCACTGTATAGAAGACACATACTGTATGTACTGTAATACATGTAGAATAAATTCATACTTTTTATTTTTTCGGGTTTATTACACAGTATACTGTATATAAAAAAGTATTGTATACTGTACGGTCGGAAAACATCAGCATACTGTTTCAGGTACAGTATTCTATCCCAATCAATAACAACGGCCACTAAACTGTAGACTCCGGTACGTGGTTTTTTAAATCCGATTCAGCAATGTGCAGGCATTGTTACACAAAGCATTATTATCCATCGAAATCCATCCATTAGCCGTTTTATTTTCTGAGGAAAAACAAAAAGAAAAGTTTTACTGTAATGGTCAGTCCCCTAAGGAAGTTCCCAGCCAGTCCCACCAATAATTTTCTCGGGGGGCGTCTCCTGTTCACATGCGCATGCGCCTACCGTCGATGCGATGACACGCATATGCGTTTCAAGAAGGCTCCAATGCGCATGCGCCTAGCGTTCCACCAACTGTTCAGTATCTGCAGTACTGTAGAAGCCGCTCAGCAAATGATATTGCTTAAAGGAGAATCGATTGACTTTTGAATCGCACCGATATTGATACTGTATTGTCAAAATAAAAAAAACACAGAAAATAATACGGCAACAATACTCACCATAGAATTTCCCATTCAGCTGGCGCTGTCGCTGGGCCACTGCAAATCCAGTGTTCTTGATCATCCACGTTGATAGTTGGCAGCGGGACTAATACATCAGTCAGCTGATGAGGCTGGAAATCGCTTAGGTACATGCAAGCTTGATCGAAACTGCACGCGAAATCCGACTCAGGCTTGCTGGACAGACAGCAAGGGTTGTCACTGATGTTGGGACCGTTATTGGAAGCCGGTGCTGGTGCTGTGCCGGTGCATTGCTGGCAGCGACTGTCGTTTCTTAGTTGGTTTTAACACGACCTTTCGCCTTTTGCCGGCTGCATGATCATAGATACAGGAAAAAGCCAGTGATACACACCAATACCCTCCAATAAATTGTGGCTCAATACGATAAAAACATGGATCGCTACATAACATTTTCCTTATTGCACGCTTTCGCACATGAGGAGCTGGCAAAAATTTGTAAAAGTCATAGTTTTCGATAAAATACTGATAAATTTGAACAACTGTTGCCATTTTATCATCTGTTGCATTAATCGCGGCCCATATCAAATACGCGTAACTTCTGTCGGGTTTTTGGAAAACGGGCTGCACTTGAACACTCATGGCGGTGGCTCTCTGGAGAATACTGTAACAGAAACTGGTCTTTGTCTTTCTTTAATATGAAAAGCCTAAATTGATACATTATTGCAACCTCTTCCTTCAGTCTCAAGGCCAATTTACAATAGCACACTGTGGTATCTTTTTTAAACGAAACACCTGCAAGTCGACACATTACTGAAGCGCATGCGCATTACAATTCATGAATATCTGCCATCTGGCGGACACGCGAAGAATTGCAACCTATAAAATCCGAACCATTCTCAATAAACGCATCAACCGCGCATCAACCGCGCGTCAATCGCGCATGACCCGTGGCTGAGAACGCAAAATGAATGCGGCATGCTCCCGGTGAAGTGCGTCACATTTGAGAAAAAAGCCAGGAAAAAAGTGGCGATATTTTGGCTGCTGACCCATTCCCAAGGATCTGCCAGTACAGAACTTGCAAACAGACCCACGATACTCCTGAGGAAAATGGCACCGAACGAGGATCCAGAGGCTTTTTTACTGACATTTGTCAGAGTCGCCGAAGCTCAGGGCTGGGCTACAGATCGCTGGGCAACTGCTTTGGCCCCGCTGCTCATAGGAGAAGCCCAGGCCTCATATCAGGGTCTCCCAGCAGATCAGGCAATGGACTACCGACAAGTAAAAGATGCCATACTGGATCGCTTAGGTCTGACCCCAGAGACCTACCGGCAGCAGTTCCGGAACATGAAGTACAACACTAAGATGAGACCCCATGTCCTCGCTCAGTGATTATTGGACGCACTGGATACAACCTGAGGAGTACACTAAGGAGGCAATTCTGGAGCAGGTGGTTTTGGAACAATTTCTACAAATAATTCCCCATTCTGCACGCTCGTGGGTAAAACACCTCGCTGCTGAAACCCTAGCTTTGGCGGTCCGACTCGTGGAGAACTTCCTTGGGGCTGAGCAGCAGGCAAGTGTCCTAGACCCATCTCTACCGGCACTTGCGGACACCCAAAGAGGGAGGTCGGATCAATGGGGAACCTACGGCCCATCCATACGCAACCGCCAAGTCCAACAGAAGGAGCAGTCGTTCCAGCAAGGACGGAGTACAAATGCTGGTCCCCGCCGAGACCCTCATCTCCTTCCGGATGTCGGCTCGTCGCAAAATGAGAGGAACTTCCAAGGACGTCGCCCACAGGACCCACCAGATGCCTGGTCTCCAGTAACCGGTCCAGCGGAGCGCTATCCACAGACCCCTCCTGCGAGGGAACCCTCTCCATGTTTCGCCTGCGGAGAACAAGGCCACCGGTATGTGGACTGTCCACAGATGGATTGTTCATTCAGCAGAACCGTCGCCTGGGCCTTTACTGGGGAAAATTACAAGCCCTGGCTACTTCCAGCCCTGATTGGGGGACAAACCGTCCAGGCCCTTGTAGATTCGAGCTCTGTGAAAACTCTGGTCCTCCAGGAACTGTTACCGTCCAACGTGTGTTCTTTTGACTCCCCATGGAGCACAGAATGTATTCACGGCGATGTAAAACGCTATCCGATGGCCAAAATCCGGCTACAGGTAAAAGGTCAGGAGGCTTACCTCGAAGTAGGTGTCGCTCCTTGGCTCCCTGCCCCCGTTGTGCTCGGTCGGGACTGGCCTTTCTTTTCGGACCAAATGGCCCCAGTCTTTCACGAGGAGCCCCCTTCTAGGGCTCAGGAGAACCCTGGCAAACTGTTCCCCTTCTCGGCAGACCTTTTTCCCAGTAAACACCGGGATAAAAGACTCGGAAGCAAAGACGCTCGGACAAAAAGGACTGGTTGCAGAAATCTGGGTCTCAAGGTGACCATTCTAGTAGTCAGAGGTCACAAGTGATGACTGGGGATGGCCAGAGGGAGGTGGATATGGGCCCTGGAGATTTACCAGACCAGTACCTCCCTGACTTTCACCAGAAGCAAAGGGAAGACCCAGTCCTTGCTAGACAGTATGACAAGGTGGTGAAAATTGATGAGCAGATTGTAGATGCACAGGGGGTGATAGTGTTCCCCCATTTTGAGCTATCAAATGATATCCTACTGCACCGACACACTTTATTCGAGCAAATACCCGGTATGTACCTGGCAGATACCTGGAATGCGCCACTCCTCACCTCTGACAAGCCCCGTTGCATTTGCCTTCCCAGCCTGGGTTCATGCCTGGCTGATGGGCGGCTGATCTGTTAAATGATAATGATTAGGATTTAATAGGCTGCAATGCTTCGCGTGTCTACCAGATGGCATAAATTCATGAATTGTAATGCAGTATATATATATATACTGTGCAGTATTGCAGCCAGCGGGAATAAAATGCTTCAATCCCTGCTTGAAAAATAACCCAATGCACTCGGGCAGAAAACAGTCACAAACCTCAATACACCCGGGTATACCCGAATTCGTGGGACTAGCCAAGCTCGAATAAAGTGTGTCGCCAGTGTATATCGGGTGAATAGGCAGACACAAACAGGGGAGGTCACCCGACAGATATTGGTTCCCAAGGCGTTTGTTAAATCTGTGTTCACTCTAGCCCATACTGTCCCTTGGGGTGGTCACCTGGGCAGGGATAAAACATTGGACCGTATTTCATCCCGATTCTATTGGCCAGGGATGCATAGTGATATTGCCAAGCTATGTGTGGCATGTCCGGAGTGCCAGCTAACTAGTCCAAAAGGACAAAAACCAGCCCCTTTAGTCCTCTACCCTTGGTGTCAGTTCCCTTTGAGAGTATTGGGGTAGACTTGGTAGGACCTCTAGAACCTTCTGCGAAAGGACATAGGTTTATCCTTGTAATAGTTGATTATGCAACAAGATATCCTGAGGTGTTCCACCTGAGAACAGCAACGGCGAAGCAAGTAGCCAATAAGTTGTTGGAACTGTTCTCACGGGTTGGACTTCCCCAGGTTATGTTGACAGACCAAGGTACAAATTTCATGGCTAAACTGATGCAGGATGTCTTAAAGTTACTAGAGGTCAAGTCTGTTCGGACATCGGTCTACCATCCACAGACTGACGGATTGGTGGAAAGATTTAACCGAACTCTAAAAGGGATGCTGAGGAAATTTGTAGATTCAGAGAAGAGAGCCTGGGATGAACTTCTCCCTTTTCTGCTGTTTGCAGTGCGGGAAGCTCCCCAGGCCTCCACGGGATTCTCTCCATTTGAATTGCTCTATGGCCGCCAACCCCGGGGTATCCTAGACCTCCTAAAGGAGTCCTGGGAGGAACAGTGGTCCCCTTCTACGAATTCCCTGCAATATGTACTAGACCTTAGGAAGCGCCTAGATGTGGTCGGCCATTTTGCCAGGGAGAATCTTAGATCAGCCCAGGACAGTCAGGAGAGACATTACAATCAGAATGCTCGCATGAGAGTGTTTCACCCAGGAGACCAGGTGATGTTATTGTTACCCAGTTGCGAGAGTAAACTCCTGGCCAAATGGCAGGGCCCATTCGAAGTATTCCGCCGTACGGGTGATGTGGACTACGAGATCGCTCAACCAGGGTCCAGGAAGGGTAAACAAATTTACCATGTGAACTTTCTGAAACCCTGGAAGGTGCAGCGGTCTCTATTCATCCACCCGGTGGAGAAGGAAATGGACTTGGGTCCTCAGCCTCCACGGGAGAACATCGTGAGTGACGATAAAATCCCAATGGGTAAATAGTTGTCCTCTGAACAAAAAGGGGACTTATTAACAATACTTACACAATTTCAGGATGTTTTTTCTGACTTACCAGGACAAACTAACTTAATTTCCCATGCAATTGAGACAGCACCTGGGGTAAAAGTACGTTCCCATCCTTATACTGTTGCGGCACACTTAATTCTAACAAATCACCGGTTTGTCCCTGGCTGGTTCCTGGAATGCCACACTGTTCACCCGGAGCATGCCGCGTTCCCAGCCAGGGGTCATGCCTGGCTGACGCGCGGTTGATGTGTTAATTGATAATGGTTCAGGATTTAATAGGCTGCAATGCTTCGCGTGTCCGCCAGATGGCATAAATTCATGAATTGTAATGCAGTATATATATATACTGTATAACAACAATCCCTATAACCCCTAACATACAGTACTGTACACATACAGTACAGTACTGTATACTGGCGGGGGCGAGATGTGTTTGCAGCAGAGAGAGAACCGCTGCTCTCTCTGCGCAAACATCGGCACATTAAAAATTATTTAAAATACATTTTTATTCATAGTGTACATGTGCAGGGGGTCTCCGGAGCTGAACCGCGTTGGTTTCAGGTCCGGGGACCCCCTGCTTCCCGAGATACAGCTCCCTTTATGAGGTGCCGGTATCCCTCTGCATTTAAAGGTCCCGATCACGTGACCGTGGCATGTAAACAAAGCAAAGGGACACCGGCACACCATAAAGGGCCCTGTATCTCGGGAAGCAGGGGGTCCCTGGACCTAAAACCAAAGCGGTTCAGCTCCGGAGACTCTCTGCACATCTACAGTATGAATAAAACACATATATAAATAAACACTCATTCCTTACCTTTGCGGCTATGTGCTATGGTAACGAAGCAGCATGACTGTATTTATAATAATATTGTACAGTGAGCAGGGGGTTCCCTGAGCCAGAAATCAAAGCTCAAGGGACCCCCTGCTCCTGCACAATATTATTAAAAATACAGAAATGCTGCTTCATTACCATAGCTGATAGCCGCTAAGGCAATGAAAGGGTTAACCCACCGTGCCCGCTTTATTGTGGGTAGCAGGGTGGGTGAAGGTGGTATTTGGCCCTTGGTGTGAGTTTAGGACTTGCGGGGGGGTTGCGGGTGCACTTAACCCCTTCACGGCCGTAGCAGTTAATACCGCTACGGTCATGAAGGGGTTAACCCCTCCCGCTACCCCCCGCAAGCCCTAAACAACCATCGTTGGGGCTAATACCCCCTTCACCCACCCCCGCTACCCACAATAAAAAAAATTCACACACAGCAGCCGCCCCAAAAATAAATAAATAAATCTAAATAAATAAATAAATACATGAATAGAAATAAATACATTTAAAATACATTTTTATTCATAGTGTAGATGTGCAGGAGGTCTCCGGAGCTGAACCGCATTAGTTTCAGGTCCGGGGACCCCCTGCTTCCCGAGATACAGCCCCCTTTATCAGGTGCCGGTATCCCTCTGCATTTAAAGGTCCCGATCACGAGACCGCGGCATGTAAACAAAGCAGAGGGATACCGGAATCCCCTAAAGGGGCCTGTATCTCGGGAAGCAGGGGGTCCCCAGACCTAAAACCAAAGCGGTTCAGCTCCGGAGACCCCCTGCACATCTACACTATGAATAAAAATGTATTTTAAATGTATTTATTTCTATTCATGTATTTATTTATTTATTTAGATTTATTTATTAATTGTGCTGCTGCTGTGTGTGAATTTTTTTTATTGTGGGTAGCGGGGGTGGGTGAAGGGGGTATTAGCCCCAATGGTGGTTGTTTAGGGCTTTCGGGGGGGTAGCGGTTGCACTTACCCCTTCACGACCGTAGCGGTATTAACTGTTATTATTAGCTGGTATTAACCGTTATTATCCATCGAAATCCCTCCATTAGTCGTTTTATTTTCTGAGGAAAAACAAAAAGAAAAGTTTTACTGTAATGGTCAGTCCCCTAAGGAAGTTCCCAGCCAGTCCCACCAATAATTTTCTCGGGGGGCGTCTCCTGTTCACATGCGCATGCGCCTACCGTCGATGCGATGACACGCATATGCGTTTCAAGAAGGCTCCAATGCGCATGCGCCTAGCGTTCCACCAACTGTTCAGTATCTGCAGTACTGTAGAAGCCGCTCAGCAAATGATATTGCTTACAGGAGAATCGATTGACTTTTGAATTGCACCGATATTGATACTGTATTGTCAAAATAAAAAAAACACAGAAAATAATACGGCAACAATACTCACCATAGAATTTCCCATTCAGCTGGCGTTGTCGATGGGCCACTGCAAATCCAGTGTTCTTGATCATCCACGTTGATAGTTGGCAGCGGGACTAATACATCAGTCAGCTGATGAGGCTGGAAATCGCTTAGGTACATGCAAGCTTGATCGAAACTGCACGCGAAATCCGACTCAGGCTTGCTGGACAGACAGAAGGGTTATCACTGACGTTGGGACCGTTATTGGAAGCCGGTGCTGGTGCTGTGCGGGTGCATTGCTGGCAGCGACTGTCGTTTCTTAGTTGGTTTTAACACGACCTTTCGCCTTTTGCCGGCTGCATGATCATAGATACAGGAAAAAGCCGGTGATACACACCAATACCCTCCAATAAATTGTGGCTCAATACGATAAAAACATGGATCGCTACATAACATTTTCCTTATTGCACGCTTTCGCACATGAGGAGCTGGCAAAAATTTGTAAAAGTCATAGTTTTCGATAAAATACTGATAAATTTGAACAACTGTTGCCATTTTATCATCTGTTGCATTAATCGCGGCCCATATCAAATACGCGTAACTTCTGTCGGGTTTTTGGAAAACGGGCTGCACTTGAACACTCATGGCGGTGGCTCTCTGGAGAATACTGTAACAGAAACTGGTCTTTGTCTTTCTTTAATATGAAAAGCCTAAATTGATACATTATTGCAACCTCTTCCTTCAGTCTCAAGGCCAATTTACAATAGCACACTGTGGTATCTTTTTTAAACTAAACACCTGCAAGTCGACACATTACTGAAGCGCATGCGCATTACAATTCATGAATATCTGCCATCTGGCGGACACGCGAAGAATTGCAACCTATAAAATCCGAACCATTCTCAATAAACGCATCAACCGCGCATCAACCGCGCGTCAATCGCGCATGACCCGTGGCTGAGAACGCAAAATGAATGCGGCATGCTCCCGGTGAAGTGCGTCACATTTGAGAAAAAAGCCAGGAAAAAAGTGGCGATATTTTGGCTGCTGACCCATTCCCAAGGGTCTGCCAGTACAGAACTTGCAAACAGACCCACGATACTCCTGAGGAAAATGGCACTGAACGAGGATCCAGAGGCTTTTTTACTGACATTTGAAAGAGTCGCCGAAGCTCAGGGCTGGGCTACAGATCGTTGGGCAACTGCTTTGGCCCCGCTGCTCATAGAAGAAGCCCAGGCCTCATATTAGGGTCTCCCAGCAGATCAGGCAATGGACTACCGACAAGTAAAAGATGCCATACTGGATCGCTTAGGTCTGACCCCAGAGACCTACCGGCAGCAGTTCCGGAACATGAAGTACAACACTAAGATGAGACCCCATGTCCTCGCTCAGTGATTATTGGACGCACTGGATACAACCTGAGGAGTACACTAAGGAGGCAATTCTGGAGCAGGTGGTTTTGGAACAATTTCTACAAATAATTCCCCATTCTGCACGCTCGTGGGTAAAACACCTCGCTGCTGAAACCCTAGCTTTGGCGGTCCGACTCGTGGAGAACTTCCTTGGGGCTGAGCAGCAGGCAAGTGTCCTAGACCCAACTCCACCGGCACTTGCGGACACCCAAAGAGGGAGGTCGGATCAATGGGGAACCTACGGCCCATCCATACGCAACCGCCAAGTCCAACAGAAGGAGCAGTCGTTCCAGCAAGGACGGAGTACAAATGCTGGTCCCCGCCGAGACCCTCATCTCCTTCCGGATGTCGGCTCGTCGCAAAATGAGAGGAACTTCCAAGGACGTCGCCCACAGGACCCACCAGATGCCTGGTCTCCAGTAACCGGTCCAGCGGAGCGCTATCCACAGCCCCCTCCTGCGAGGGAACCCTCTCCATGTTTCGCCTGCGGAGAACAAGGCCACCGGTATGTGGACTGTCCACAGATGGATTGTTCATTCAGCAGAACCGTCGCCTGGGCCTTTACTGGGGAAAATTACAAGCCCTGGCTACTTCCAGCCCTGATTGGGGGACAAACCGTCCAGGCCCTTGTAGATTCGAGCTCTGTGAAAACTCTGGTCCTCCAGGAACTGTTACCGTCCAACGTGTGTTCTTTTGACTCCCCATGGAGCACAGAATGTATTCACGGCGATGTAAAACGCTATCCGATGGCCAAAATCCGGCTACAGGTAAAAGGTCAGGAGGCTTACCTCGAAGTAGGTGTCGCTCCTTGGCTCCCTGCCCCCGTTGTGCTCGGTCAGGACTGGCCTTTCTTTTCGGACCAAATGGCCCCAGTCTTTCACGAGGAGCCCCCTTCTAGGGCTCAGGAGAACCCTGGCAAACTGTTCCCCTTCTCGGCAGACCTTTTTCCCAGTAGACACCAGGATAAAAGACTCGGAAGCAAAGACGCTCGGACAAAAAGGACTGGTTGCAGAAATCTGGGTCTCAAGGTGACCATTCTAGTAGTCAGAGGTCACAAGTGATGACTGGGGATGGCCAGAGGGAGGTGGATATGGGCCCTGGAGATTTACCAGACCAGTACCTCCCTGACTTTCGCCAGTCCTTGCTAGACATTATGACAAGGTGGTGAAAATTGATGAGCAGATTTTAGATGCACAGGGGGTGATAGTGTTCCCCCATTTTGAGCTATCAAATGATATCCTATATCGGGTGAATAGGCAGACACAAACAGGGGAGGTCACCCGACAGATATTGGTTCCCAAGGCGTTTGTTAAATCTGTGTTCACTCTAGCCCATACTGTCCCTTGGGGTGGTCACCTGGGCAGGGATAAAACATTGGACCGTATTTCATCCCGATTCTATTGGCCAGGGATGCATAGTGATATTGCTAAGCTATGTGTGGCATGTCCGGAGTGCCAGCTAACTAGTCCAAAAGGACAAAAACCAGCCCCTTTAGTCCTCTACCCTTGGTGTCAGTTCCCTTTGAGAGTATTGGGGTAGACTTGGTAGGACCTCTAGAACCTTCTGCGAAAGGACATAGGTTTATCCTTGTAATAGTTGATTATGCAACAAGATATCCTGAGGCGTTCCACCTGAGAACAGCAACGGCGAAGCAAGTAGCCAACAAGTTGTTGGAACTGTTCTCACGGGTTGGACTTCCCCAGGTTATGTTGACAGACCAAGGTACAAATTTCATGGCTAAACTGATGCAGGATGTCTTAAAGTTACTAGAGGTCAAGTCTGTTCGGACATCGGTCTACCATCCACAGACTGACGGATTGGTGGAAAGATTTAACCGAACTCTAAAAGGGATGCTGAGGAAATTTGTAGATTCAGAGAAGAGAGCCTGGGATGAACTTCTCCCTTTTCTTCTGTTTGCAGTGCGGGAAGCTCCCCAGGCCTCCACGGGATTCTCTCCATTTTAATTGCTCTATGGCCGCCAACCCCGGGGTATCTCCTAAAGGACCTCCTAAAGGAGTCCTGGGAGGAACAGTGGTCCCCTTCTACGAATTCCCTGCAATATGTACTAGACCTTAGGAAGCGCCTAGATGTGGTCGGCCATTTTGCCAGGGAGAATCTTAGATCAGCCCAGGACAGTCAGGAGAGACATTACAATCAGAATGCTCGCATGAGAGTGTTTCACCCAGGAGACCAGGTGATGTTATTGTTACCCAGTTGCGAGAGTAAACTCCTGGCCAAATGGCAGGGCCCATTCGAAGTATTCCTCCGTACGGGTGATGTGGACTACGAGATCGCTCAACCAGGGTCCAGGAAGGGTAAACAAATTTACCATGTGAACTTTCTGAAACCCTGGAAGGTGCAGCGGTCTCTATTCATCCACCCGGTGGAGAAGGAAATGGACTTGGGTCCTCAGCCTCCACGGGAGAACATCGTGAGTGACGATAAAATCCCAATGGGTAAATAGTTGTCCTCTGAACAAAAAGGGGACTTATTAACAATAATTACACAATTTCAGGATGTTTTTTCTGACTTACACTGGCGACACACTTTATTCGAGCTTGGCTAGTCCCACGAATTCGGGTATACCCGGGTGTATTGAGGTTTGTGACTGTTTTCTGCCCGAGTGCATTGAGTTATTTTCCGGCAGGGATTGAAGCATTTTATTCCCGCTGGCTGCAATACTGCACAGTACATATATATATACTGCATTACAATTCATGAATTTATGCCATCTGGTAGACACGCGAAGCATTGCAGCCTATTAAATCCTAATCATTATCATTTAACAGATCAGCCGCCCATCAGCCAGGCATGAACCCAGGCTGGGAAGGCAAATGCAACGGGGCTTGTCAGAGGTGAGGAGCGGCGCATTCCAGGTATCTGCCAGGTACATACCGTGTATTTGCTCGAATAAAGTGTGTCGGTGCAGTACCAGGACAAACTAACTTAATTTCCCATGCAATCGAGACAGCACCTGGGGTAAAAGTACGTTCCCGTCCATATACTGTTGTGGCACACTTTATTCTAACAAATCACCGGTTTGTCCCTGGCTGGTTCCTGGAATGCCACACTGTTCACCCGGAGCATGCCGCGTTCCCAGCCAGGGGTCATGCCCGGCTGACGCGCGGTTGATGTGTTAATTGATAATGGTTCAGGATTTAATAGGCTGCAATGCTTCGCGTGTCCGCCAGATGGCATAAATTCATGAATTGTAATGCAGTATATATATATACTGTATAACAACAACCCCTATAACCCCTAACATACAGTACTGTACACATACAGTACAGTACTGTATACTGGCGGGGGCGAGATGTGTATGCAGCAGAGAGAGAACCGCTGCTCTCTCTGCGCAAACATCGGCACATTAAAAATTATTTAAAATACATTTTTATTCATAGTGTACATGTGCAGGGGGTCTCCGGAGCTGAACCGCGTTGGTTTCAGGTCCGGGGACCCCCTGCTTCCCGAGATACAGCTCCCTTTATGAGGTGCCGGTATCCCTCTGCATTTAAAGGTCCCGCTCACGTGACCGTGGCATGTAAACAAAGCAAAGGTATCCGGCACACCATAAAGGGCCCTGTATCTCGGGAAGCAGGGGGTCCCCGGACCTAAAACCAAAGCGGTTCAGCTCCGGAGACCCTCTGCACATCTACAGTATGAATAAAACACATATATAAATAAACACTCATTCCTTACCTTTGCGGCTATGTGCTATGGTAACGAAGCAGCATGACTGTATTTTTAATAATATTGTACAGTGAGCAGGGGGTTCCCTGAGCCAGAAATCAAAGCTCAAGGGACCCCCTGCTCCTGCACAATATTATTAAAAATACAGAAATGCTGCTTCATTACCATAGTTGATAGCCGCTAAGGCATTGAAAGGGTTAACCCACCGTGCCCGCTTTATTGTGGGTAGCGGGGTGGGTGAAGGGGGTATTTGGCCCTTGGTGTGAGTTTAGGACTTGCGGGGGGGGTTGCGGGTGCACTTAACCCCTTCACAGCCGTAGCAGTTAATACCGCTACGGTCATGAAGGGGTTAACCCCTCCCGCTACCCCCCCAAGCCCTAAACAACCATCGTTGGGGCTAATACCCCCTTCACCCACCCCCGCTACCCACAATAAAAAAAATTCACACACAGCAGCCGCCCCAAAAATAAATAAATAAATCTAAATAAATAAATAAATAAATACATGAATAGAAATAAATACATTTAAAATACATTTTTATTCATAGTGTAGATGTGCAGGAGGTCTCCGGAGCTGAACCGCATTGGTTTCAGGTCCGGGGACCCCCTGCTTCCCGAGATACAGCCCCCTTTATCAGGTGCCGGTATCCCTCTGCATTTAAAGGTCCCGATCACGAGACCGCGGCATGTAAACCAAGCAGAGGGATACCGGAATCCCCTAAAGGGGCCTGTATCTCGGGAAGCAGGGGGTCCCCAGACCTAAAACCAAAGCGGTTCAGCTCCGGAGACCCCCTGCACATCTACACTATGAATAAAAATGTATTTTAAATGTATTTATTTCTATTCATGTATTTATTTATTTAGATTTATTTATTAATTGTGCTGCTGCTGTGTGTGAATTTTTTTTATTGTGGGTAGCGGGGGTGGGTGAAGGGGGTATTAGCCCCAACGGTGGTTGTTTAGGGCTTTTGGGGGGGTAGCGGTTGCACTTACCCCTTCACGACTGTAGCGGTATTAACTGCTACGGTCGTGAAGGGGTTAAGTGCACCCGCAACCCCCCCGCAAGTCCTAAACTCACACCAAGGGCCAAATACGCCCTTCACCCACCCCCGCTACACACAATAAAAAAAATTCACGCACAGCAGCCCCACAATTAATAAATAAATCTAAATAAATAAATAAATACATGAATATAAATAAATATATATGTATATATATATATATGTAGAGGTATCAGTACCGTGTTACCCGAGCTTCAATAATCAAAAAATAAATAGATGATACCGTTCTGTGGCTAACGAAATGCTTTTATTTGTGCGAGCTTTCGAGATACACTGATCTCTTCTTCCGGCGATGTTACAATGAATGAAGCAAGGACAACTTAAAAACAGTGTCTCTTGGAATGTTATCTGTGCTGTTCCTTCCCCCGTGTGGATGTGTTTTATGGCTAGAGGTGTCAAAGGGTAACTGAAAGCAAGTGAAGAAACAGTGTGTATGTGTATCAGTGTGAATAAAAATGAATGGAGAGCCCACAGTATAAACAGTGCTCTACACAAGGTGTGTGTGGAGTGAGAGGGATATAAATGGTGTGGGTGGGTGTGGAAATGTGAGAGTTTGTAGCACAACTAAAAGTGTGTGTGGATACTATGTGGTCCCTATTGGTGTATATGGATGGAAAAATAAGGAGTATTAGTATGTGTGAGAGACAGCTGTGTGTGCATACATATAGCACAGCCTGCAGATACTTTCTGGGATCGCAGGAGCCACTCACAGAGACAGTGACTAAATGCATTGAATTTATTCTGACCCATAACTACTTCACATTTGGAAATGACACATACCTCCAGACAACCGGGACCGCTATGGGTACTCAGATGGCGCCACAGTATGCCAATCTGTTCTGCGCAAAACTGGAAAGTGACTTTCTGTCCACCTGTCACTTGAAACCCCTTACATACCTTCGTTACATCGATGACATCCTCCTGATTTGGACCTCTGGCGAACAGGACCTCCTACAGTTCTATGACAACTTCAATACTTTCCACCCGACCATCAACCTCAAACTCACCCATTCCCCGGATGAAGTACATTTTCTAGACACCACCAT
Source organism: Ascaphus truei (assembly GCF_040206685.1). Taxonomy (NCBI): domain Eukaryota; kingdom Metazoa; phylum Chordata; class Amphibia; order Anura; family Ascaphidae; genus Ascaphus; species Ascaphus truei. The sequence goes on along the minus strand of NC_134485.1, from coordinate 137,769,563 downwards.
TACTATAAAGAACAACCAACTACAGACTTCTGTATACCGCAAACCTACAGACAGAGCCAGCTATTTGAGGGACAACAGCTTCCACCCGACACACACCAAACATGCAACCATCTACAGTCAAGCAATACGTTACAACCGGATATGCTCCGACACAGCAGACAGAGACCAGCGGATTAAAGCCTTGAGATCAGACTTTATAAACCGTGGATATAACCACAGAATTGTAGACCAGCAAATTCACAAAGCCACCAGAATACCAAGAAGTGATCTCCTTGAATACAAACAGAAGGAGACAAGCGACAGGGTTCCTTTGGTGGTCACATATAACCCACACCTAGGAGCCCTACGCAAGATCGCCAGGAAACTACAACCCATCCTCCAGGAAGATACAAGACTGCAACAGGTCTTCCCTGAAGCACCCTTATTATCATACAGACAACCCCATAATCTCAAGAATATTATGGTGAGGAGTAAAGTATTCAGCAGTACAACTGAATGCGGGACAAAACCATGCCAGGACCCAAGATGCAAAACCTGCGCAATGCTCTACACAGCGGACACAATACAAATACCACACAAGAATCAGGAATACAAAATCAGAGGAGGGTTCACCTGTTCCTCCAGCAATGTCGTGTACCTCATCATGCGCATGAAATGCCCAGGGGGCTGCTACTACATAGGTGAGACAGGACAGGGGCTAAACAAGAGAATGAACCTGCATCGCCACAGCATCACACGCGGAACAAGAGACAGTCCTGTTGGCGAACATTTCTCTGACTCTGGCCATAAGATGAACGATCTGAGGGTTGCCATACTCAAAGGTAATCTTAAAACCCCGAAAGAGAGACGGTTGCATGAATACAAATTTATGCAACTGTTCGGGACACTTAGCAGTGGCCTAAACAGAGATCGAAATTTTATGAGTCATTACTGACACTAGCGAACTCTCTTCCCATGAGCGCTAAAGGCCATGTCTGTACATACTGTGCTATATGTATGCACACACAGCTGTCTCTCACACATACTAATACTCCTTATTTTTCCATCCATATATACCAATAGGGACCACATAGTATCCACACACACTTTTAGTTGTGCTACAAACTCTCACATTTCCACACCCACCCACACCATTTATATCCCTCTCACTCCACACACACCTTGTGTAGAGCACTGTTTATACTGTGGGCTCTCCATTCATTTTTATTCACACTGATACACATACACACTGTTTCTTCACTTGCTTTCAGTTACCCTTTGACACCTCTAGCCATAAAACACATCCACACGGGGGAAGGAACAGCACAGATAACATTCCAAGAGACACTGTTTTTAAGTTATCCTTGCTTCATTCATTGTAACATCGCCGGAAGAAGAGATCAGTGTATCTCGAAAGCTCGCACAAATAAAAGCATTTCGTTAGCCACAGAACGGTATCATCTATTTATTTTTTGATTATATATATATATATATATATATATAACAACAATCCCTATACGTATATATACAGTATATACACACATGATGAACCAATATACAAATAAATGTAGAAGGGTTGTCAAAACCATACTGTACTACAAATAACACTTCTCCATACAGACACACTACATTACAATGAATTTCCTTTAATAAACCTAACTGATCTTACAATCTAAATCATCATATGCCAATGAAAAACCTCACATTCCAATCAATACATTGCATTTACATTGTATTTATGATGCATAAAATCTATGCAGAATATACATTCTGCGAATGAATGTGAACAATATCATTGCAAGCTAAATACAACTACTGTACTCCAAACAAGTCAACTATTTTAACCAATCAAGTAAACAAAAAAATCAATATATAAGTACCAACCAGAAAACAAAATTTAAAACCAAGGCTAACCCTTACAATACCAAGGATTACATCTATCTAATTGTAAAAAACATTATACTGTACACACATTGAAGCATTGCAATAAACAACATACAGTACATCCCCTGTATCTCCCTGCCTTGAGTGTAATCTGTGTAAAGCCCCCTCCCCCTAATGTGTCTGTTAAATCTCCCTGCCTGTGTTGCTGTGAGTGCAGTTTATGTAAATGTGGGGAGGGGACCCGATTTGCATACTGTGAGGTCTAACCACCCTCACCCACTACCCACATACCGTTACCCCCCCCCCCCCCCCATCCTGGCCATGGCCCCTCCGCTTCTGCAAAACAGACACAAAAATTAAAACATCCAAAGAAATGTCCCCTAACCCCTTAATCACCATAGCGGTTATTAACCGCTACAGTCATTAAGGGGTTAACCCACCCTCACCCACCACTCGGGATGCCTACATACCCTCCCACACTAACCCCTCACCCCGTGAGGCCTAACCCCCCTCACCCACTACCCACAAGGGAGGCCTACCAACATACCATTGGGGAACCCCCCCCACCCCAAGTACCCACAATAAAAACAATAGTGACCCACAATAAACATCATTATATTTATTAAATACATTACTCACCCCCTGTGCCCCCCCATAAATACAAGATTTATCCTTTTACAAACAGGGTTCATAACGCAGCCCCATGCGAGTCCCCGGTGGGCTGGCGGGGCACCTGACAGACCTACAGGGTACCAGCAGCCCTTTTCAAACAGGTTCTGGAGGCCTGCTGGTGGGTCCAGCCAGCACCATGGCCCCCAGGTGGTCTCCTTGGGTCACCGTGGGCCACAATTGGGTCCCCACGGTAGGCCCAAGGATGTCTGGGAGCCCCGGGTCAGACCCACAGGTGTCTGCGGGGCCTCGGGTGGTTCCCACGGGGGTCTGGGGAACTCACAGGTGCTCACTACCTGTCGGCGGTGCCCCCACAGTAGTGGGACCACACATCTTCAACCCCGCACCTACGGGTCGGCGGTGCCCCCACAGAAGTGGGACCACACAGCTTCATCCCCGCAGACTACGGGTCCGCGGTGCCCCCACAGATGTGAGGCCAACGCTTCATCCCCACATGTGTCACCCGTGGAACCACCAGCCTGGTACCCGTGAGATACCCGAGGAAACCACAGGTGGTCTCCAGAGGTCTAACGCAGAACCACGGAACAAACCCTGAATGTAAAAAAAATAAACCTGGCCTATACATTCAATACATACACACCCCACCCCCCCCCAACACCTACAGTACAATAATCTGCAAAATAACTATTATCCAGATATGGATAATAGATCAATTGCCTATTATTAAAAACATTAACTAGCATATTCAAATAAACAATAAAGTGCTACTGACATCATCAAGAAGAAGTCTCCGTCGCCAGCAACATTCTTGTCTTGTCCACAAAATACATAGCCAAAACCAAGCCAATACATTGCAATTACATTCAGATATCAATTAACCCCTTAAACACCTTATCGGATAATAACCACAAAGGTAATTAAGGGGTTAAGCCACACTGGCCCGATACCCACCCTTCACCCATGAATTTGTACAGTTGCTTCATCATGCAACTATATATATATATATATATATATATATATATATATATACAGATATATATATATATATATATATATATATATATATATATATATATATATATATCTATATATATATACTGTATATACTGCTGCGGCCGAGTTTATTCGAGCATTTGCCCGTTCTCGGCCGCAGCAGTATCCTGGCGTGCGCCGGAGGGTGCCGGGCGCGCGCCAAAGCAGCGGAAGAGCGCCCTCCGATCGGGGCGCTCTCCCTACCGCTGCCGGGTCCGCCGGGTCCCCCGGAACCCCCTGCCGCCGTCCCCCACATCGTGGGACACCAGGGCTCCCTCGGGGAGCCCTGGACGTGCGTGCAGGGGGCGCAGGCACCCGATGACGCGTGACCGCGCATCGGAGACGCGCGGCACGCCGAGGGGCTGCCACTTGCAAGCCGGGAAATCTCCCGGCTTGCGGAACTGGCCACACTTCAATAAAGTGTGTCGCCAGTGTATATATATATATATACAGTATATACACACACATGATGAACCAATATACAAATAAATGTAGAAGGGTTATCAAAACCATACTGTACTACAAATAACACTTCTCCATACAGACACACTACATTACAATGAATTTCCTTTAATAAACCTAACTGATCTTACAATCTAAATCATCAAATGCCAATGAAAAACCTCACATTCCAATCAATACATTGCATTTACATTGTATAAATGATGCATAAAATCTATGCACCATATACATTCTGCAAATGAATGTGAACAATATCATTGCAAGCTAAATACAAATACAGTACAGTACCTCCAAACAAGTCAACTATTTTAACCAATCAAGTAAACAAAAATCAATTAGCAATCATTATTTACATCCCTAAACAATTGGCAGTCCATCCAGAACAATGAAACAATTAACTAATTCACGCCTCGAGGAGTACTATTCAGCATGTGAAAAAATATAAGTACCAACCAGTATACAAACTTTAAAACCAAGGCTAACCCTGAACACAAGCACGCAATATCAACAATTACATCTTTCTAATTTTAAAATACTTTAAACACACACTAAAGCATAGCAGCATAGACAAATTATTTTAAAACACAGGAAAGAAAGCTTTTAAAACAACATCAATTCTTACCCTGTATGTATATATCTCTCTAGACATATATACAGTACATACATACATACATACAGTTGCAAGAAATGATACCACAAAAAAAAAATACACATGTTAAAAAAGCTTTTTAAAAAATTAACAAGTTAAATAAAATACATTTCTTTCGTTCACTTACCATTACTTGCCCCCACCGACTCCCGTTGCGCACCTTACTCACGAACCAATCCACCAGGCACAGGAACCCATAAAATAAAAAAACCATACAAAAAAATAAACATTACACTAAAAATCAAAATCAATCCACGGGTCTTCTAATTGTAATCCATCTTCATCTGTATTCTTCTTTCTTCTATCTTCTTCCGGGCGGGGTCTTCTTTCCATCTTCGGCCACGCCCTGGTCTTCTTTCTTCTCCGGAGGTCCTTCCTCCTCGGCGTCTGGCTTCAAAATGAGACGACATATGCGTTTAAAGGCCTATGACGTCACATTTTCGTCATATGGTTCCCACGGCACTGATTGGGCCGTGAAAACCATGTGTTTTGGCCGATAAAAATAAAAATGATGACGTCACTTAAAGGCAATGAAAGCACAGCCAATCAGAATTGCTTTGCTTCAATTGCCTTTAAGATGACGTCATTAAAAGAAACATGGCCGGCCTCACATGGTATGGTACCCAATCAGAGCGTGGGAACTCCATCCCTACTCTGATTGGCTCTAGTATACCATGTGACAGAGGCTTGGGGGCAGAAAGTATGTGACGTACTACAGCCAATCAGAGTAGGGATGGAGTTCCCATGCTCTGATTGGCTCTAGTACCATGTGACAAGCTTTCAATGACGTCACACAGGCAGGGAGATTTAACAGACACATTAGGGGGAGGGGGCTTTACACAGATCACAGTTAAGGAGGTGGAGATATAACCCACTTCCCCTCCCCACATTTACATAAACTGCACTCACAGCAACACAGGCAGGGTGATTTAACAGAAGCATTAGGGGGAGGGGGCTTTATACAGATTACACTCAAGGCAGGGAGATTTAACAGAAACATTAGGGGGGAGGGGGCTTTACACAGATTACACTCAAGGCAGGGAGATACAGGGGATGTACTATACTGTATGTTGTTTATTGCAATGCTTCAATGTTTGTACAGTATAATGTATTTTACAATTAGATAGATGTAATCCTTGGTATTGTAAGGGTTAGCCTTGGTTTTAAATTTTGTTTTCTGGTTGGTACTTATATATTGATTTTTGTTTACTTGATTGGTTAAAATAGTTGACTTGTTTGGAGTACAGTATTTGTATTTAGCTTGCAATGATATTGTTCAGATTCATTTGCAGAATGTATATGGTGCATAGATTGTATGCATCATAAATACAATGTAAAAGCAATGTATTGATTGGAATGTGAGGTTTTTTATTGGCATTTGATGATTTAGATTGTAAGATCAGTTAGGTTTATTAAAGGAAATTCATTGTAATGTAGTGTGTCTGTATGGAGAAGTGTTATTTGTAGTACAGTATGGTTTTGATAACCCTTCTACATTTATTTATATATATATATATATATATATATATATATATATATATATGTATATATATATATATATATATATATATATATATATATATATATATATATATATATATATATGTATAGGGATTTTATAGGGATTTATACATATTTATACATATATATTTATTTATATTCATGTATTTATTTATTTAGATTTATTTATTAATTGTGGGGCTGCTTTGCGTGAATTTTTTTTATTGTGGGTAGCGGGGGTGGGTGAAGGGGGTATTTGGCCCTTGGTGTGAGTTTAGGACTTGCGGGGGGGTTGCGGGTGCACTTAACCCCTTCACGACCGTAGCAGTTAATACAGCTATGGTCGTGAAGGGATTAAGTGCACCCGCTACCCCCCCGCAAGCCCTAAACAACCACCATTGGGGCTAATACCCCCTTCACCCACCCCCGCTACCCACAATTAAAAAAAATTCACACACAGCAGCAGCAGCACAATTAATAAATAAATCTAAATAAATAAATAAATACATGAATAGAAATAAATACATTTAAAATACATTTTTATTCATAGTGTAGATGTGCAGGGGGTCTCCGGAGCTGAACCGCTTTGGTTTTAGGTCTGGGGACCCCCTGCTTCCTGAGATACAGACCCCTTTATGAGGTGCCGGTATCCCTCTGCTTTGTTTACATTCCGCGGTCACGTGATCGGGACCTTGAAATGCAGAGGGATACCGGCACCTCATAAAGGGGCCTATATCTCAGGAAGCAGGGGGTCCCCAGACCAACGCGGTTCAGCTCCGTTGACCCCCTGCACATCTACACTATGAATACAAATGTATTTTAAATGTATTTATTTATATTATGTATTTATTTTTTTATTTAGATTTATTTATTTATTTTTTGGGCGGCTGCTGTGTGTGAATTTTTTTTATTGTGGGTAGCGGGGGTGGGTGAAGGGGGTATTAGCCCCAACGATGGTTGTTTAGGGCTTGCGGGGGGGTTGCGGGAGGGGTTAACCCCTTCATGACCATAGCGGTATTAACTGCTACGGCCGTGAAGGGGTAAAGTGCACCCGCAACCCCCCAGCAAGTCCTAAACTCACACCAAGGGTCAAAAAACCCCTTCACCCACCCCCGCTACCCACAATAAAGCGGGCACGGTGGGTTAACCCCTTCATTGCCTTAGCGGCTATCAGCTATGGTAATGAAGCAGCATTTCTGTATTTTTAATAATATTGTGCAGGAGCAGGGTGTCCCTTGAGCTTTGATTTCTGGCTCAGGGAACCCCCTGCTCACTGTACAATATTATTAAAAACACAATCATGCTGCTTCGTAACCATAGCACATAGCCGCAAAGGTAAGGAATGAGTGTTTATTTATATATGTGTTTTATTCATACTGTAGATGTGCAGAGGGTCTCCGGAGCTGAACCGCTTTGGTTTTAGGTCCGGGGAGCCCCTGCTCCCCGAGATACAGGCCCCTTTAGGGGGTGCCGGTGTCCCTCTGCTTTGTTTACATGCCGCGGTCACGTGATCGGGACCTTTAAATGCAGAGGGATACCGGCACCTCATAAAGGGGGCTGTATCTCGGGAAGCAGGGGGTCCCGGGACCTGAAACCAACGCGGTTCAGCTCCGGAGACCCCCTGCACATCTACACTATGAATAAAAATGTATTTTAAATAATTTTTAATGTGCCGATGTTTGCGCAGAGAGAGCAGCGGTTCTCTCTCTGCTGCAAACACATCTCGCCATAGGACGCCTTATAGTATCATAGATGTGCATATACAGTACTGTATGTGTATGTTAGGGGTTATAGGGGTTGTTGTTATACAGTATATACTGTATATATACAGTATATACTGCATAACAATTCATGAATTTCTCGGCTTCAAAGACAACAGCTCGCAAACGCCCCCATGCTTTTTTACACGGCATTGCAGTATTGCAGCCAGCGGGAATTAAATGCTTAAATCACAGCCGTGAAAATAACGCAATACACCCCGGGAGAAAACGACACAAAACCGCACATCACCGGGATAATCTGAAATTCGTGGAGCTAGCCGAGTTAGAATAAAGTTGGTCGCCACTGTAGGTTGCCTGAAAGTCGTAGGACTTTGGTAGAGAAGGAGGTACAAGAAATGTTACACTTAGGAGTGATTGAGGAATCATGCAGTGAGTGGTGTAGTCCACTAATTATGGTCCCTAAATCCGATAGGAAAGTAAGATTTTGTGTGGACCTCCGAAAGGTCAATGCGGTATCCAAGTTTGACGCATATCCGATGCCAAGGGTGGACAAGTTAATTGACGCCCTTGGTAACGCGGAATATATATCCACGCTGGACTTGACAAAAGGATACTGGCAAATACCCTTAGAGGAAAAGTCCAAATGCAAAACAGACTTTGCCACTCCCATGGGTTTATACCAGTTTGTGACTGCATGGAGCCCCAGCCACATTTCAGAGACTCATGAGTAAGGTACTGAGATCCCATATGAATTATGCCGCAGCCTACCTAGATGACATTGTCATTTATAGTAAACACTGGCGGGCCCATCTAAATAGGCTGAAAGCGGTCCTCAAATCTCTAAGAGAGGCAGGGCTCACAGCTAACCCTAAGAAATGTGCCCTGGGTAAGGTGGAATCTAAATACTTAGGGTATGCAGTGGGGGTGGAAAAGTAAGGCCACTAGCCGACAAGGTAGTTGCCCTGAAAAAAGTTCAGACCCCCCAAACAAAAACGTAGGTACGCTGTCTGCTGGGTTTAGCAGGGTACTAACGGCGGTTCATCCCCAACTATTTGGAAGTGGCAGCCCCTTTAACAGACCTCACATAAAAGTGTGCCCCTGCACAAGTGGTATGGTCAAGAGATTGTCATAGAGCCTTTGAGGACATAAAAAGGTGTCTATCAGAGGGTTCCATCCTTAGAAGCCCGGACTTCAACAGACCTTTTATAGTGCAAACAGATGCATTAGAGATAGGGCTAGGGGCAGTATTGTCACAACAGTTTGAGGGAGTTGAACACCCTATCCTTTTCCTGAGTTGGAAATTGTTCCCGAGGGAAAAAAACTACTCAGTGATTGAGAAAGAGTGCCTCGCAGTAAAGTGGGCAATCGAGGCTTTGAGGCATTACCTGGCAGGAGTCCATTTTACTTTGGTGACGGATCATGCTCCACTGAAGTGTTTAAATAGTATGAAGGATTCCAATGCTTGATTGACTAGGTGGTATATGGCCCTCCAACCATTCTCATTTGAGATTCAGCACAGGCCGGGAAAAGAGAACGCAAATGCTGACTTCTTTTCTAGAGAAGGCGTGGATGGTCGGGCTTCAGCCGTGCGTAGCCCCAGCCTCACACTAACAGGGGAGGAATGTTACAGGGTAAATAAAAGCCACCAGCCATATGCCTGGAAAACCTATGTCTAGTCTGCAGTGCAGCAGTGACTAGGTTAACTTCAGCTGGGAACCTCAGGACAATTAGTTGGACCCCAGCTGCCTAATCAAGGTGTGTTAAAACCCCAGGCTGTAGACACATGGGTGCTGGCTGTTGAGGAGAGAGGAGTAAGCTACTGAAGAGATTACTGAAACAAGGTCTGTTATCAAAGTACATGAATTATGAACTGTCTGTCTCCTGCATAGAAAAGGGTAGCTGCCTTATTTTTACACTGTCTGCTAAAGAGAAACTGTTTTGTTTTGTCTGCTGAAGAAAAAGCCATTTTTCTTTTTGTTTGCTGATGAAAAGCTATTTTTGTTTTTGTGTGCTGTATATCTTTTAAGGCTAAATAAATAAGCCTTGTCAAGAAACCCATGTGTGTAGTTGCATGTACCCTGCAACACATCCCAATTGGCATCTCATGAACCTGATGCTTGTCTCAGATTCTGTGATATTGTGATTCTTCTCATCATTCTATAGGGAGGAGCGCAGTATTATGTACAGTTTCAGCGCGCATTTCGTGTCATACAGTTTAAAGGAAACGAGAACAATTTGTTAGGCCCAAAAATAACTAAACAAAAATATGCATTTTAATATGCAAGACACTTTTAGAATCATAATAATCATCACAGAAAAAAAAACCCCTTTAATGCTTTCGCCTACAAGTAGTACAGTAATTATTAGGCTCAAATCTAATTGCAAAGAAAACAAGTAAACAGAAAAATGCATTGGAAATGCAACAATCTTATGCAAGTACTGTAATACAGTAATTATAGAATGAAAACAAAAATACTTACTCTGTTGTGACTGGGGGACTCCACTTTACACTTTTTGCCTTACCGTGGGCATGATAGCTTACAGTGCATGTTGCTAAACCGAGGCCCTAACTAACTAACCAGTATTGGATCTGTAAAATTCTGTGTCCTTTCTTGTATAGATCCTGCATTCTCATGCTGAGATCCATTGAAATCAGTTTTCTCGGCATTGCTGCTTTAGAAAATAAATCAAGCACATAACAATGTATATTCAATGTGTTTTCGATGTTTATTCAATGTGCATTGAATCAAAATAAGTGATGGTATATTTATAATGTAATGGACCTCGCTCGACAGGTTTAATATATACAGTACGCCCACTTTTAACACCTGCAGTGTGTGTTAATGCACGCCAAACAATTCACATTGGGATACAGTGCATAAAAGGTGACACAAATTGCATAGCCTCCCGCAAGCTGATCTCTTTCTGAATGAGCTCTTGTGCAGATACTGTATTGTGCATTTTTCCATCTGCATCCATGGAACTACCCCGATTCTATGGATGCAGGAAACTGCTTTCTTCTGCTGTGCTGACCACGAGAAAGCGAAAGTCGGAAGCTGTTTCCAAGCCAAAGCTACCTAAAAAGGTTCCAAAGGCTCTCAAGGCAAAGAAGCCTGGCCCTTTTTTAAGTGAAGAAGAAAATGGCCAAAATCGGCCATGATCAAGTTCATTGGCCGGGCCCAGAAATGTCCCTGCACCCACCGAAGCCAAATTCAACATCCCGGACATTTCACTGCCATCAACCAGCAAAGCCGATGTTCGTCCCGAAGTCCCCTGCTCACCTCCGCCAGCATCCAGCCACACGGAAGTACTTCCCACAGTTCCCTGCTCACCTCCTCCAGCACCCACCGAAGCCAAATTCAACATCCCGGACATTTCACTGCCATCAACCAGCAATGTCGATGTTCGTCCCAAAGTCCCCTGCTCACCTCCGCCAGCACTCAGCCACACCGATGTTCATCCCGAAGTCCCTGCTTACCTCTGCCAGCACCCAGCCTGCCGATGTCCATCTGGATGACACCAGCACTCCTTGCACAAGAACCAGCTCTGTCGCAAACATGCTGGATGTTTTTAGTGGTTTCAAAATGACAGACAATTCCATAGAGCAATACAGGGGCAGAATGGAGGCCAAGATGGATCGTCTTTTGGAGCGCATGGAGAATATGGATATGTGCCTGTGTGTTCACCTGGATAAGATTGAGAGGCACATTGCGGTGCTCTATTCTTGTAAGTAATCGGGGGCCACGTCCCTTGCGGCGTGACCCCTCCTTACCTACTACCAGTACTGCAGCGGCTGCTGCTCCTGCCCCCCATCGCTACCCATGCCGCCGCCCAGCACATACCTTGAACTCCGCTGCGGCCGCCATCTTGGGTGCTGGTGTTACAGAGCGTGTGCTTCCTTCAAGGATTTATAGCGCGCCCATTATGCCTGCCTCCGCACCCCGCTCGGCGTGGGTGTCTCCACCATGTCTCCAGTACTCTCAGCTGTGCTCTACTACTTCCTGGTCTCTCAGCCGCTCACGAGCAGCTCCTCGACACGCCCCCGCCATGCCCGTCGTCCGGATTGGTCACTGCCGCTTTAAATATCCTGCTTTGCTTTCACTTCCTTGCTCTGCATTGCTCCTTGCTACCCGTGTTGCTGGAACCTGCGTTGTGCTCTCTTTGTGTTTATTTCCTACAGCTTTTGACCCGGCTCGTCTGAATATCCCCTCTTGCTCCTGAACTCGGCTTTCCTACAGACTACTCTACCTCTAAGATCCTCGGACTCGGCTACGGATTTTGACTACGGTACTTTCTATATCCTCGAACTCGGCAAGTACTTGACCATTCTTTATCTACATCCAGGCCTGGTTACGCTACTACGCCACATCCCGGACACGCCCCCTCTGCTGTCGGTGCGTATACTCTACATCCCACCTCAGTACAGGGGACTGGTTTTGTCTGCGGGCTGCATAGCGTGACACTATGCAGAGCCCAAATGCAGACCTGGCTGAGGTGGGGGATCTACTTACGACCCTTGTGCAATGCATCCAAGCTTTGGGAACGCAGATTTCCACTTTGATTCAACAGCTATCCACTCTCTCACTACAGCCCACTCCACCACCAGCTGCAGCCGCACCTGGAAGCGCCCAGCCTTCGGAACTCAGAATCCCTACGCCTAAAGCATATGCAGCTGACCCTCTGGCTTGTCGAGGTTTTTTGAACCAGTGTGAAATTCAGTTTGAAATATCTCCAAGCCTCTTTCCTACCGGACGTACCAAGGTAGCCTATCTTTACACTCTCTTAACAGGGGATGCCTTGGCCTGGGCTTCTCCCATCTGGGAACTGCGTCCAGAGATCTCCTTGGATTACCAGCTCTTACGCCAAGAATTCCAGCATGTATTTTATATTCCTGTTCGCAAAGATACTGCTGACTCTTCTCTAGTTCATTTGTCAATGGGTCGTAGGTCCGTAGCCAAATATGCACTGGAATTTCGGACCGTCGCAGCAAAGACTCATTGGAACGAAGTGGCACTTACTGCTGTATTTTGGCAAGGTTTGTCCGTATCTGTAAAGGATGAACTTGCAGTCCAGCCTCGACCCCAAACATTGGAGGAGTTGATCGCACAGTGCATACGTGTGGATCTGCGCCTCCAGGAGCGACGTCATGAACGCCAACGTCACAGGTTCGTGTCTTCTGACTCTCCTTATCCTAGGCGTCCTCCAGCTATTCTGCCTGTTCCTGACGCTGTGGAACCCATGCAGATCGGCAGTCAGCGGATCCGTACTCCCGACAGGACGACCGAGAGGGTTCGCCACCAGAATGAGGGCCTATGCTATTATTGTGGATCTCCAGATTATGTGGTACGTTTTTGTCCTTTGAGGCCCAAGGAACAAATGGGACCAGCCACGCAAGATGGACTTTCCCTCGGAACAATTTCTTTTCGCTCCCTCTCTAAAGAGGAACTCCCTAAAAGGATTATACTCCCAGTTTCACTTGAAGGCCCTAATTTTCTTGTAACTACTGCTGCTTTTCTCGATTCAGGCTCTGGTGGTAATTTTGTGGACCAAGATTTCGCCATCCGTTCAAGATTTCTCTTATCTCCAAGAAAGCACCAATTTGACTCGAGGCCATTGATGGACGTCCTTTGCAACCAGCTTTCATCACGTTAGAGACTCTTCCTCTCACTTTATCTGCCGGTACTCACACCGAGATCAACTCCTTTGACGTAATACACTCTCCTGATGTTTCAGTTATCCTAGGGTTTCCCACACATAGATTGGAGGGACTGTAAACCAATTCAATGGGAGCCAGAGACAGATGCCTCATCCTCGCCGGTCATAGCTCGGGAATGGAAATGCCTTCTGATAGCAACTCCACTCTTCCCGAAGTATATGCTGATTTCATCTATGTCTTCAGTAAGTCTCAGTCAGCGATCCTGCCTAATCATAGAACCTATGATTGTCCCATTGATCTGGTCCCTGGTGCCGTCCTGCCAAAGTCTAAGTCCTACTCCTTGTCTCTCCCACAGATTGAAGCCATGGCAACCTACATCAAAGAGAATCTTGAGAAGGGATTCATTCGCAACTGTTCGTCCCTCACCGGTGCCGGTTTCTTTTTTGTGAAGAAAAAGGATGGATCCCTGAGACCGTGCATTGACTACCGGGGCCTCAATCTCATTACTGTCAAAAATTGGTATCCCCTGCCTCTGATTTCGGAACTGTTTGATAGACTTCAAGGGGCCAAATTTTTTTCCAAGCTAGACCTCCGAGGATTTTACAACCTATACGTATTCGAGAAGGCGATGAATGGAAAACTGCCTTCAATACAAGAAGCGGACACTACAAGTATCTTGTGATGCCATTTGGCTTATGCAATGCTCCTGCTGTCTTTTTGGATTTTATGAATGATGTCTTCCGCAATGTCCTCAATTCCTTCATAATTATTTACTTTGACGATATTCTAATTTTTTCTGAGAATCTTCAAGATCATGTCCAGCATACTCGACTTGTCCTCTCTCGTCTCCGTGTCAATAATCTCTACGCAAAGCTCGAGAAAAGTTTTTTTCATCAGTCTTCTACTGCCTTCTTAGGCTATAACGTTTCGGATAAAGGATTTTCAATGGACTCAGAAAAACTTAAGGCTGTTTTGGATTGGCCCCTGCCCAATTCTCTTAAGGCCATTTAGCGGTTTTTGGGATTTTCCAATTACTATAGAAAATTCATCCGGAATTTTTCTACCACTGTGGCTCCCATCACTGCGCTTACTAAGAAGGGCGTCAACCCATCTGTGTGGCCTCCAGAGGCCGTCTCCACCTGTGAAACCTTGAAGCAAGCTTTTGTTTCGGCACCCATCATTCGTCATCCTGATACTAGTCTTCCGTTTACGTTAGAAGTGTACGCCTCTGATTGTGGTACAGGTACCATTCTCTCCCAGAGACTCTCCCCTCAGGATAAATTGCACCCATGTGGATTTTTTTTCAAAAAAGTTCTCCCCTGCTGAAAAGGACTATGATGTCGGCAATAGAGAACTCCTGGCCATCAAGATGGCTTTACAGGAGTGGCGACAGCTCCTGGAAAGCTCCCACAAACCGATTTCTATTTTGACAGATCATAAGAATCTTCTCTACATCGAAAGTGCACTTCGTCTAGGATCTAGTCATACCCGCTGGACACTTTTTTTTTCAAGATTTAATTATACTCTAATTATACTCTATCGTACATCCCCGGCACTATGAACACAAAAGCTGATGCCTTGTCCAGACAATTTTCCCCTGTGGAAAAATCCGAAGAAATCCCAGAAACAATTGTTCCTTCGAAATGCATTGTCTCCGCAACTCTTTTGATATTCTTGAAAAGATCGTAGAAGCCCAGTCACAGATTCCGAGTGATTTAGAGGTACCGGAAGGAACCCTTTATGCCGCCCCCAAGTTTCATCAGAAGATCTTGGAATGGGGTCACTCCGTCCGGTCAGCCGGCCATCCCGGCTTCAAAAGAACTTTGGATCTCATTAAGCTCACCTTTTGGTTGCCTAATATGGCAAAACTCATTCATGAATTTACACGCGCTTGTACAGTTTGTGCACAGAACAAGACTCTTCATCAAAAGCCTTCTGGGTTACTCATGCCTCTTCCAGTACCTGATCGTCCATGGTCACATATTTTCAATGGATTTTATTGTAGATCTTCCGCCCTCCAGAGGTATGACTACCATTTTGGTCATAGTAGACCGATTTTTGAAACAGGCCCATTTTGTTCCCCTCAAGGGTCTTCCCTCCTCTCCCACCCTGGCAGAGATTTTTTTTTACCAAAGAAGTGTTTCGTATCCACAGGATTCCTACTTCCATAGTTTCTGGCCGAGGATCGCAATTCATACAGTATCAAGGTTTTGGCATGCTTTCTCCAAGAGGCTTGGTATGGCCTTATCCTTCTCTTCAGGCTATCATCCCCAAACTAATGGGCAAACAGAGACTTAATTAAAAGCCTTGAACAGTATCTACAATGCTTTATTTCTGATAACCAAGAAAATTGGGTTGATCTGTTACCATGGGCGGAATTTGCTTGCAATTCTCTCCGTAATTAATCTACGCAAGAATCTCCGTTTTTCGTGAATTACGGATTTCATCCAAGTCAGCTTCCAATCTCCAACACTCCTTCAGGAGTGCCAGCAGCCGATGAATGGGTAACCACGCTACAGAACTCAAGGATCAAGATCCAATCCGCACTCCTTAGTGCAGCTCAGAGGTTCAAGTCTCAAGCAGATCGTCCTCATCAACAGGCTCCCAATTACAAGCCAGGGGACCGAGTCTGGCTTTCAGCAAAGAATATTAGACTGAAGACTCCTACCCTGAAATTGGCGCCTAGGTTTTTGGGGCCTTTCTTGATTCAGGAACAAATCAATCCTGTCACGTTCCATTTACAGTTGCCTCCATCCATGAACATTCCCAACGTGTTCCATGTATCCCTGCTCAAACCTTCATTCAGAGCAATCGCTTCCCTGCAAAAACCCGTAAACCCAACCCTGTTACAGTCCAAGGACACTCAGAATTCGAGGTACAGTCCATCGTGGATTCCCGTATATCCAGGGGAAAAGTACAGTTCCTTGTACATTGGAAGGGCTATGGTCCAGAAGAGCGTTCCTGGATACCAAGGGAAGACATTCATGCTCCAGCTTTACTCAATCGCTTCCACAAGAAATTTCCACAGAAGCCTCGGATGGATCGTCCTGAGGTCGATCCTGAAGGGGGGCTAATGTAAGCAATCGGGGGCAACGTCCCTTGTGGCATGACCCCTCCTTACCCACTACCAGTACTGCAGCGGCTGCTGCCCCTGCCCCCCATCGCTACCCATGCCGCCGCCCAGCACATACCTTGAACTCCGCCACTGCCGCCATCTTGGATTCTGGTGCTGGTGTTACAGAGCACGCGCTTCCTTCAAGGATTTATAGCACGCCCATTATGCCTGTCCCGCCCCACACTCGGCGAGGGTGTCTTTACCATGTCTCCAGTACTCTCAGCTGTGCTCTACTACTTCCTGGTCTCTCAGCCACTCACGAGCAGCTCCTCAACACGCCCCCGCCATGCCCCTCGTCTGGATTGGTCACTGCCACTTTAAATATCCTGCTTTGCTTTCACTTCCTTGCTCTGCATAGCTCCTTGCTACCTTTGTTGTCTGGAACCTGTGTCATGCTCTCTTTGTGTTTATTTCCTACAGCTATTGACCCGGCTCATCTGAATACTCCCTCTGGCTCCTGAACTTGGCTTTCCTACAGACTACTCTACCTCTAAGACCCTCGGACTCAGCTACGGATTTTTACTACGGTACTTTCTATATCCTCGGACTCGGCAAGTACTTGACCATTCTTTATCTACATCCAGGCCTGCCTAAGCTACTACGCCACATCCCGGACATGCCCCCTCTGCTGCGTATACTCTACATCCCACCTCAGTACAGGGGACTGGTTTGGTCTGTGGGCTGCACAGCGTGACAATTCTTTGCTTGGAGTCTCTGCCCCTGTATGTCTGATTCAGGAGCAGGAGGGTGACCTGGTGGTGCCTTATTCTCCCATGGTGGAACCGCATAACCTCCCCCGTGCACCCTCTCAATCTCTCGATTTGACTTTCACGCTTCCAGGATACACACATACCCTTGTTTTGAAGCCGATGACAACCCCGGTAGGGCCACATCAGGAGGAACCATCTACCCCCACCCGCTGCCAGAATAACACCAGCTCCAGCACCCAGGAATGTACTGGTCCCAGACATCATGCCGAGAGACCTACACCCGAGCGTCCATGAGAAATACAAGTTCAGATGTTTTGGTCTACCTCAGAAATATGCCCAGTTCATCTTTAAACACCATGTCAGTTTGAGATGTACAGCGAGTGGACCATAAATGTAAATTATAAAGGCAATAAACACAAGATGGGTCTACCTGAAAATTTAAGGAGAAGAATAATGGAAGAAGTGAAGCGCTATTTTAATTTTAACAGTCAACTTGTGAAAACCGTTAGAGACAGCATCAATGTCATTTTGAGGCATACAAGGGCTCTTCCTTGGAACTCCTCAGACCTGTTTGATGACTACTAGTTATTAATTTATTTAAAAATATAGATGCAGCACCAATGTTTTTAATCTAAAAAAAGACAGTTGATTGTTTAAAATCCAATGTCTGGAGCTGGGCAAAGAGAAGACGTAGGAAAACCCCTCATTGGTGCAGGATACTATCCCGGCAATACTTCCAGTATTGTGCTCCAATCCATGCATGCCAAGTCCCTTCCCCCTAAACCCCCAAAACCCCCAAAACCTAATGTAAACCTCAAGTCCTAATGTAAAGTGCTGTACCCGAAGCCATGCATGCTTTATCTCCCCCCCCCCCCCAAAAAGCAGAAGATACAGTTCTGAATAATTATGTTCTGTATTGGTATCATGGTCCTTTTAGCACCTTTTTAGCCGAGGATACACAGAAACAGTTTTCCCATTAGAATGTTACATTGTTGTGGCAATACTAACTTGAAAGTCTGACACTTTGTATACTTTAGCAGCACTAATACACACTGGTTGTATAAGTCCTGTATGAGTAATCAATTACAATTAATCAGTGACTTGGCGTACAGTAGCTCATGCTGAAAACTTGAGAGAAGATGTAGGCATTTTTTAACCATAATGTACGGTGCGATTGATAATATAGAATATTGTCTCTTTCTTTACAGACCCAGATGTCCAAGAAGCACCAGCCACTGCGAAGAAGGAGAAGACAAGATTGTAAATTTTGAAGAAGAGGCAACGTTATATGGTTCTATTAATATTTTTCCCTTTATTATCCTGTCCAAATAAAAATATTCATACTTTAGTTATACTTTTTTTTGTTGTGCTTTCATGTTTTTACTGTCTAGACACTTACAGAAGTACTATATCTAAAGATCTAAAGGCATTTAAATATATAAACATTACATTGATACTGTATACTTTACAGAATACAGAATGTACAAAATACAGTATAAAACAGCTAGAAAATTAAATTGTCTGCTACTATTCAGATACACTAACAGCAGTAGTACTGTACTACTGTCTAGCAGATGCAGTATCTAGCGATTGAGGAAATGCACTATATCTTACTGTACAGTAATTTAATTAGGAACATCAGGACACGCATGCGCAGAAATGTGATGACACGCATGTGCGTTTCAACAAGTTTCAAATTTGAGAAAACATATTTTACATTCGGCAGAAGAGGCGACATTGTATTTTTGCCTAAGGAACCTCAGAAAGGACTTCTTTCCCTTTTATACTGTATGAACTAAGGTTAAACTTCAAATTACAAATTACACACACTTAAAGTACTGAACGGCAATAAAAGACAGGTTGAATTGCAACTAGATTTTTAAGACAACAACTCGTGATCGCTCACTTCAGTTTCTCAACGGTACTGCAGACAACGCTAAAATTCTATTTTTTGCACTCGATAAAAACACTAGTAATCTTGCGTTTTAACGAGAGAATATTTTGAGAAATCACGAACCATGACCTGGTAAACAAGAGGATACAACGTGTGAAATGTTCTAATAACAGCTGCTTCATCTGTAGGTTGTAAGTGATAATCTAATCATTGCTCCATCACTAGAATTACAGGTGAAGAATACTTGCAAATTATCTCTAAATGTGTTTATACGTACCTATGTTATAAGAGTTGGCAAAGGTGCTTTTGTTAAAACATTTTTTAATTTTGCTAGTTTTCGTTTATATATTTAAATTGTATAAAACATAGAAAAGGCAGGATTTTTATTGTTTCAGTGAAAAAAAATTGTACATACTGTATGGTAAGTTTCAAAATATTTATTTTGTGAACAAAAAAATAAGCCCCAATAATAAAAAAAATGGGGAAGTTTTAAATTTAAATTTAAATTTTCAAGGTTGAGCCTTTTTTGTTTTTATGTCATATAGTATTTAGCTCAAATTCTAAAATTCATTCCGAAATTCGAGTCAGAACTACTATTCATCCAAGGAACTTCAAAGTTCATATCAAGTTCAATGTACGAACCTGCATATTCTTACTATACTAATAAAATAGTTCGAAATCAATGTGTTCTGAAAACTCATTACTCATTGATGATTGCAAATTTGTGTTTTTCAGGTATTGTAGGTCTCTGGTCATTGGCAATTTTAGCCTTGGAGAGATATATAGTTATCTGCAAACCCATGGGAGACTTTCGCTTTCAGCAAAGGCATGCAGTTATAGGATGTGCTTTTACTTGGATCTGGGCTCTTATCTGGACGTCTCCACCTCTCTTTGGCTGGAGCAGCTATGTCCCTGAAGGTATTTTGCTTTTTAGGATTAGTTCATCAGTATGAAAAGTTTATTTATGCATGTATGCATATATTGTTTTTACTTTTACAGTGCCATCCAGGTATGCAGTGCTTTATCATTTTTACAAACATTAAAATACAATTACAGTAGAGGGAATATCAAAATACAGAAGGGATAAGTGTATCGAGACATAAATGTTACAGGATAGCAAAGTGGTAGTATAGCAAGAGATTAAATGGTATAATGGGCAGAGGAGTAGAGAGTCTTGAAACCGAAAAGAATGTTGTAAAGGATGTGGAGTTTAATAGGGAGCCAATATAGACTTTTCAATAGGAGAAAAGAGGAGACTTGTCAAGAGGAGAGTGAAAGTATCCTCTCAGCTGCATTTTGAAAAGATCGAAGGGTTAAACGCTGTAAAGCACAAGTCCAGTAAGGAAAAGGTTCCAGATGGAAGAAAATTAGGCCATTCATTAACATTTTATTTGCAGAGAAACAGAAAAAAGGTTGTATTTTAGCAATATTAAAGCGAAAGAAGTAGCATGATTTAGTATTATGGAGAGGGGAGAAAAAAAGAGAACAGTAAAATATGACACCTAAACAATGGACTTCGGGAACTGGATGGATTGTAGTGTTACTGACTGTGATGGAAAAGAGCATTATGGGGGTAGCTTTTGGCGACATTATGAGAAGTTCAGTCTTTGACATTATCCCGAAATGCGTGCCAATCACCAAATTTTCAGGGATCCTAGGTACACACTAGTAGGACACAAGGGTTAAGAAAACTAAAGAATGTATTAGGAACAGGGAACAGGTAACAGCACTTTAAAGGAAATGAGACCGCTCATCCTATTAATACATACTGCACCGACACACTTTATTCGAGCAAATACCCGGTATGTACCTGGCAGATACCTGGAATGCACCGCTCCTCACCTCTGACAAGCCCCGTTGCATTTGCCTTCCCAGCCTGGGTTCATGCCTGGCTGACGGGCGGCTGATCTGTTAAATGATAATGATTAGGATTTAATAGGCTGCAATGCTTCGCGTGTCTACCAGATGGCATAAATTCCTGAATTGTAATGCAGTATACTGCTGCGGCACAGTTTATTCGAGCATTTGCCCGTTCTGTGCCGCAGCAGTAGCCTGGCGCGCGCCCGAGTGTGACGGGCGCACGCCGAAGCAGCGGAAGAGCGCCCTCCGATCGGGGCGCTCTCCCTACCGCTGCCGGGTCCGCCGGGTCCCCCGGAACCCCCTGCCGCTGTCCCGCGATCGCGGGACACCAGGGCTCCCTCGGGGAGCCCCTGGACACGCGTGCAGCGGGCGCACGCTCCCGATGACGCGTGACCGCGCGTCTATGACGCGCGGCACGCCGAGGGGCAGCCACTAGCAAGCCGGGAGATTTCCCGGCTTGCGGTACCGACCACACTTCAATAAAGTGTGTCGGTAGTGTATATATATATACTGTGCAGTATTGCAGCCAGAGGGAATAAAATGCTTCAATCCCTGCTTGGAAAATAACTCAATGCACTCGGGCAGAAAACAGTCACAAACCTCAATACACCCGGGTATACCCGAATTCGTGGGACTAGCCAAGCTCGAATAAAGTGTGTCGCCAGTGTAATTGATATACAAATAAGCAGGTGCTCGGAAGGAACAAAGGTATATATATATAACAGTGTTATCCAAGAAGGATCAAAAAAGTATCCCCATAGCACCCAGCACTCAATGCTGGAAAGAATTGCACTGGACGACAATAATCCGACAGGAAAAATTACCTGTATCAACAACTGTATAGGGAATTAGTAACCCTTATACCAAAAAGTCCAAAGAAAATAATAAAGTTTTATTAGTCTAAATACTCATTAAAAACACACATATACATCATTCAAAACTATTAAAATACCCCATTCAGAGGTGGATAGTATAATCAGTATTAGTTCAGTAAACTATCTCCATTGATAGGAACTCTAGTGATTCTCATACATTCACATCAGTGATTCATGTTGTGTTAAATTCTATAGAGAGTTCCAAGTATCGCACTATATTTATTCAGGCTTGTTGGTGTAGCATATCCTTGCATGGATAAATATATTCCCTATTTGTATATTTATTTATTTGTTAGGATAGCCCTATAGATGTGCTGGATCATATGTCAATACATATAGTTAACTTGCAACATATCCTGGTGTTTGTTGTTCAGCAATCCCTACACAGGCGACACACTTTATTCGAGCTCGGCTAGTCCCACGAATTCGGGTATACCCGGGTGTATTGAGGTTTGTGACTGTTTTCTGCCCGAGTGCATTGAGGTATTTTCCAGGCAGGGATTGAAGCATTTTATTCCCGCTGGCTGCAATACTGCAAAGTATATATATATATACTGCATTACAATTCATGAATTTATGCCATCTGGTAGACACGCAAAGCATTGCAGCCTATTAAATCCTAATCATTATCATTTAACAGATCAGCCGCCTGTCAGCCAGGCATGAACCCAGGCTGGGAAGGCAAACGCAACGGGGCTTGTCAGAGGTGAGGAGCGGCGCATTCCAGGTATCTGCCAGGTACATACTGGGTATTTGCTTGAATAAAGTGTGTCGGTGCAGTATATAGGTTGTAACATAGGGGTTAAAATAACTGCAAACAATCTACGTGGCATATCATGCCTAGAGTATGTATAAGGGCGCCAAGTTGGTGTTATACAGCCCCAAAATGTTGTGTGATCACAGCGGATCATATGACAAGTCTGTGTCAGGACTCAGCAAAGAATACAAGCCTGTCTTCTCTCAATGCGGCTGATCACTGAATGTCGCCACCTCTGATGACGTTAGCGAGTGACGTCTATTCCCGACGACCATTTCACGTAAGGCTACGCTTCTTCAGGGGAGGAGGATTTTCATCCTGGACTTAATGGTAAGTATTTATATGTTTCCTCATTTGATGATCCCGCCCCTCTTTACGTCAGGGGGCAGGGATATACCCGTGATCCTCCTAATGTATATTTCTTATATGGCTGTGTCTTCATTGTTTCTTTTATCTCCATAATAAAGAAATAAAATTATTCAGGTACTGACTATGTTGTCTCATTGTATATGTAATTTATTACATCTCAGGGCATTCAGGATCCATGATAGTATTGAATTAGTGAAGGTAAGTATCGGTTGCTCCAAATAAACCTCAGGCGGATAATGTTATGTAGCACATTTTAAATTCGCTGTTTATTGGCTCACAACACTACCCATTGGATCGACAGCGTTCCACCATTATTTTAACATTCTGAGTTACGACTCAAATAAATATTATATTTTATTGTTCACTCACTCCTCCCTTTCAACACATGTATTCTAGTTACACCTGTTCATATTAGTGGAAGAGTGCTCTCCTTGGGGCTCTTGCTCTCTTGTTGTTGTAGTATTGAATTAGTGAAGGTAAGTATCGGTTGCTGCAAATAAACCTCAGGCGGATAATGTTATGTAGCTGCAGCAAAGACAGTAACTAATCAAAAGTCCTGGAGTGTGAATGGAATATGGCTAGAGATGTAGCCTTGCTAATAATCATATGGCAGCATCTGAATAAGTGTATTGCATGGGTAATACTGTATATCTCACTAAAGTGCATAAATATAAAATTGTAAAAAAATACATATAAATAGAGATATTGATGTGGAAAATGAACCCATTAATGTTATGGTTAGGTGTCTGGTGTAGGAATGAATAAGTGCTATATGATCTGCCCAAAGCGGTCAATACAGATCCCAAATTAACTTATACTATATAGCTGGATCCCCATGTGTAATATTCATACATGTGATAACAAATGATAATAAAATTATAAAATAATTATAAAAATTCCAATTGGGTTGGGTGTATGATGTAGGATTGAAAAAAGTGCTGTATGGTCTGCCCAAAGCGGTCGAAGCAAATCCCAAAAATATCTACTATTGTATACCTGGATCCCCACGTGTAATAATCATAGTGAAATGATATATTGTGATTAAAGTTAATTAGTGTTCCTCACGCCTTGAGATTATTAGGAGTATACAATAGTACAGAGTATTGCTGCCTCTAAATATATTACAGATAGGAGGAATAAATAAATCCTTCGTTGAGTCCCAGAGGGGAGAGGGTTTTCAACTGGTATATCCAGCGACATTCTTTTTGTAGTAGTTTCTTGTCCCACTCACCCCCTCTAGGGTCTCTAGGGATAGATTCAATCCCACTGAAGTGCATCACACTCGAGTCACCTTTGTGATATTGTAAAATATCTCTTGCCACTGGGGTATCTACAGCATTTCGTACACTTCTCACATGTTCCAGGACTCCAGTTTTTAACCGTCTGTGGGTTTTACCCACATACTTTAGTCCACAGACACATGTCATAAGGTAGATATTACCACACGTGAGACAATTAATAAAGTCCTTGATTTTGTAAGTGACTGTGTCAGTAGCATTTGTAAATGTTTTTGTTGTTGGCATGAAGTTGCAGGCCTTGCACCTTCCACATGAGTATGATCCTTGTGGTTTGCTACCTAACCAAGTTTTTAATGGTAGTGTTTTGAAATGGCTGTGTACTAGTCTATCTTTTAAGTTGGTGTTTCGTCTACACCCAGTTGTAGGTTTATCCTTCAAAATCTTCCGTAAATCTGAGTCCTCTAGTAGAACGTGCCAGTGTCTTTGTAGTACGTTTATTATGTTCTGCCAATGATTGTTATATGTGGAGATAAACCTAATCGATTCATCATTAGGCTCCTTTATTCTGTTTATTAGAAGACTAGACCTTGGTGTGGTTAATGCCTTATAGTACGCCTTCTTGATAAGTGTATTGCTATATCCTCGTGTTTGGAATCTTTCTGACATGTCTCTCGCTTGTAGAATAAATTCTGGCGTCGTTTAACAGTTCTGACGTAGCTTTAAGAATTGGCCAGTCGGTATATTATTCGTAACATTATTGGGGTGGTGGCTAGTGGCCATCAGTAGTGTGTTTGTAACTGTGGGTTTTCTATAGATGCTAGTCTCAAGGCGTCCCTCTATAGATTTGAAAATACTGATGCCTAGGAACTCTATCTGCGTTTTATCCAATTGAAAAGTTAGTTTCAAATTGAATGAATTATTGTTCAAAATGTTGATGAACTCTAGCAGTAGCTCTTCAGTTACCTTCCAGAATAGTAAAATATCGTCGATTTACCTGACCCATAATTCTACATGTTCTGTATATTTCTCTTGCGACTCTATGAAGACCACCGTTTCCTCCCACCAGCCTATATATAAATTGGCATAGGTGGGAGCACAAGTGGTCCCCATAGCCGTACCTCGTATCTGATGATACAGTGTTGTGAAAATAGAAGAAATTATGGGTCAGGACAAAGTCCAACAGTCTGAGAACTAAATTGTTATGAGGTACACAGTTGATATCTCTAGCTCTCAAAAAATGGGCTGTTGCATCAATACCATATTTGTGTGGGATACTTGAGTATAACATCCAAACCCACCAGATATGTGTCAGAATCCAGAGTAACACCTTCAATTTTACGTAATACATCAGTAGTGTCTTTCACATACACTGGCGACACACTTTATTCGAGCTCGGCTAGTCCCACGAATTCGGGTATACCCGGGTGTATTGAGGTTTGTGACTGTTTTCTGCCCGAGTGCATTGAGGTATTTTCCAGGCAGGGATTGAAGCATTTTATTCCCGCTGGCTGCAATACTGCACAGTATATATATATACACTGCATTACAATTCATGAATTTATGCCATCTGGTAGACACGCGAAGCATTGCAGCCTATTAAATCCTAATCATTATCATTTAACAGATCAGCCGCCCGTCAGCCAGGCATGAACCCAGGCTGGGAAGGCAAACATAACGGGGCTTGTCAGAGGTGAGGAGCGGCGCATTCCAGGTATCTGCCAGGTACATACTGGGTATTTGCTCGAATAAAGTGTGTCGGTGCAGTATGATGGTAGTATTTCAACAAAAGGGCGTAATACCTGATCTAGATAGACGCTAACATTTGAGGTTAGATTCCCAATTCCGGAGACAATTGGTCTACCTGGAGGTGGACTTTGTTTCTTGTGGATTTTAGGTAGATGGTAAAATGTTGCCACTTTAGGGTTTCTAATCATCATAAATTCAAACTCATGCTTTGATATTAGTTTCTGCTCTAGACCTTCTTTTAGTGTATCAGTAAGTACTGTAACTTCTGGTATTCTGAGGTAGGGTTGGTAGGTAGAACCTGATAGCACCTCTTATCGGATAATAGACGCTGACATTCATGTACATAATCTATATGGTTGAGGATGACAACATTTCCCCCCTTGTCTGATGGTTTAATAATAATTTTTCGTCCTGTTCAAGGTCTCTGAGTGCTAATCTTTCAAGATAAGTCAGATTTTGTTGTTTTTTCATAATAGGTAGTTCATGTAGATCCCTAGTCACAAGTTGATTAAAGACATCTATGTTGGTACTACAGTCATATGGTGGTACAAAGGTCGATTTCTTTTTGAGTACTGTGAAAGGGCCTTCCCCAGGTGGTCTGAGGCTTTCCTCTTCCAGCTGTTCTAGGATATCAATGGCATTGAGCTGTTGTGTGTTCAGAAACTCCATGGGTGTATTGGCGTTTTGCCACTGACTACGCCTTTTAAAGACCTTATGTAGTGTTAATTTCCTGCAGAAAAGATTGAGATCTTTAATGCATACAAAGTGATCCAGGGGACTAGTAGGACAGAAAGTGAGGCCTTTAGATAGCATACTGATGTGATGTGTATTAAGGACTTTAGAGGATAGATTTATCACCTGCATCGTCTTCGCCTGGCCCTCCTCAGTGGTTCCCTGTAACCCCAAACTTCCCGATCCCTTAGATAGTTGTCCCTTTCCCCTCCTCGTCCTCCTCCATATGTTTGGTATGGGGTAGAGCCCAGGGTTCTCTAAAAAAGTACCTTGTCTCTGTGGTAGGGGAAAGAGAGCTTCTTCTCCTTGATTAGATGTATCTTGTGGGTGTATACCTGTATCTACCTCGTGATCACTTGCAGAGGCTTCCCACTCAGTAGAGGATTCCTGTGTTTTGGGGTATATGTTGGTGGGTCGTGGTTTAGTCTTAAATCTAAAGTATGTGGGTAAAACCCACAGACCGTTAAAAACTAGAGTCCTGGAACATGTGGGAAGAGTACGAAATGCTGTAGATACCCCAGTGGCAAGACATATTTTACAATACACACAAAGGTGACTCGAGTGTGATGCGCTTCAGTGGGATTGAATCTATCCCTAGAGACCCTAGAGGGGGAGAGTGGGACAAGAAACTACTACAAAAAGAATGTCGCTGGATATACCAGTTGAAAACCCTCTCCCCTCTGGGACTCAACGAAGGATTTATTTATTCCTCCTATCTGCAATATATTTAGAGGCAGCAATACTCTGTACTATTGTATAATCCTAATAATCTCAAGGGGTGAGTAACACTAATTAACTTTAATCACAATATATCATTTCACTATGATTATTACACATGGGGATCCAGATATACAATAGTAGATATTTTTGGGATTTGCTTCGACCGCTTTGGGCAGACCATACAGCACTTTTTTCAATCCTACATCATACACCCAACCCAATTGGAATTTTTATAATTATTTTATAATTTTATTATCATTTGTAATCACATGTATGAATATTACACATGGGGATCCAGCTATATAGTATAAGTTAATTTGGGATCTGTATTGACCGCTTTGGGCAGATCATATAGCACTTATTCATTCCTACACCAGACACCTAACCATACCTTTAATGGGTTCATTTTCCACATCAATATCTCTATTTATATGTATTTTTTTACAATTTTATATTTATGCACTTTAGTGAATTATATTACCCATGCAATACACTTATTCAGATGCTGCCATATGATTATAAGCAAGGCTACAGAGGCGGCACACTTTATCCTCATTTGGCTAGTGCCGCAAGCCGGGAGGTTTCCCGGCTTGCTCGTTTCTTTCCCTCGGCATGCCGCGCGTCATCGATGCACGGACACGCTTCATCGGGAGCGTGCGCGCATGGCGCGCGTGCCCAGGGCTCCCCGAGGTAGCCCTGGTGTCCCGCGATGTGGGGGATTGCGGTGGGGGGCTCCGGGGGACCCGGCGGATCCAGAGAGGGGAGGGGGAAGCCCTGATCGGAGGACCGATCCTCCGAGTCTCCGGCGCGCGCCCGGGACACCTCGGCGCACGCCCGGTTTCTGTCGCGGCCGAGACCGGGCAAAGGTAAGAATAAACTCGGCCGCGACAGTTCATCTCTAGCCATATTCCATTCACACTCCAGGACTTTTGATTAGTTACTGTCTTTGCTGCAGCTACATAACATTATCCGCCTGAGGTTTATTTGCAGCAACCGATACTTACCTTCACTAATTAAATACTACAACAACAAGAGAGCAAGAGCCCCAAGGAGAGCACTCTTCCACTAATATGAACAGGTGTAACTAGAATACATGTGTTGAAAGGGAGGAGTGAGTGAACAATAAAATATAATATTTATTTGAGTCGTAACTTAGAAGGTTAAAATAATGGTGGAACGCTGTCAATCCAATGGGTAGTGCTGTGAGCCAATAAACAGCGAATTTAAAATGTGGACGAATGAACCAAAGTAGTGGTCACTGTGCTATCTAAACTCCTATGATGGCTGGTACCATCCACTACCAATGTGCTAACAATTACCACCGCGATGTAGGGTGATGTGTGAATGACCTATAATAGGTAGTGGCATACAGAGGTAAATAGTCACAGTGAATACCTAAGTAGCCCAATATACAAGATTAGATGCTGTATCAAAGGTTAGCAATGCAGTGCACAAATAGTGCCTGCACACACATCGAGGTCCAGTTTGTAGAGTGTCGTGTGTGGATAGTGGTAGGCTATCCAGACTCCTAGAGTATGCACCTACTGTAAAGCATACCCAGCTGTTCAGAGTCTTGATCAAACCCTCCCAGAGTATATATGGAATGGTGTGGTGGTAGCTGCTTCGTGAGTATTTTAGCACAGTGACTGCCTATAACACATACATCAATAGGTCACAGAGATATCAGTTATTACTATGACAGTACACACGTAGTGCCTGTTAACATGTATTGATCCAAAGATAAGGGCCCTGGGGTTACCAGGTATATATCCAGGCAATGTGAAGAGCAGAATGGTAGCTGCTCTTACAGTGCGCAGGTCGTGCCAATAAGCATTGGCATATATTCATGTACAGTATGCATCAGACCGTGTGGTAGGCGAAGTCAGTGGCTCCTATGGCAGTACACAAGTAGTGTCTGTCAACATGAAGCTGGTGAGAATCACAGGATTAATTCGTACTGTGCAAGCAGGCATACCGTTCAAGACGTGGCTGGGCCCCCGCAAATAAATACCGGGTGCTCAAGTGTATCAGCCTGAGGTGCGCCCGTGCTTAAAATTATTCATAGAATATAACAATAGCAAAACCCCATAGCGGGGGCTGCTGGGGATAGGAAGCGCTCCGACCGCAAGCGCATGTCCCGCACCTCTGACGTGATGACGTCATCAATCGCCGACGTACGTTTCGCTTGTACTGCTTTGTCAAGGCTATAGGAAATAATGGTTGTAAGGGCAACTGCTTGTGGTCAAATGAAGGGGCTGAATACAAACCCCTCATTTAACCCACGAGGCGCCTTACTACCATTATTTCCTCCTGCACTTTTAGTGCCTGATACTGTTTATGTGCTCACCATGTATTAACAGTTTAGGTAGACACTTGTATTCTCTCCTGTCCCGAGTAGGGCTTGGGTTGGAACACCCACCATGCAGGTATACACTGCTAAACATGCAAATCAAGGAACGTGTCATCACCAATCAGAGGACTGCTTACCGTATATATTAGGAGCACTATCAGTGCCCCTCCCCAGCCTTGACAAAGCAGTGCAAGCGAAACGTACATCGGCGATTGATGACGTCATCACGTCAGAGGGGTGGGACATGCGCTTGCGGTCGGAGCGCTTCCTATCCCCAGCAGCCCCCGCTATGGGGTTTTGCTATTGTAATATTCTATGAATAATTTTAAGCACGGGCGCACCTCAGGCTGATACACTTGAGCACCCGGTATTTATTTGCGGGGGCCCAGCCACGTCTTGAGAGGTATGCCTGCTTGCACAGTACGAATGAATCCTGTGATTCTCACCAGTTTCATGTTGACAGACACTACTTGTGTACTGCCATAGGAGCCACTGACTTCGCCTACCACATGGCCTGATGCACACATGAATATATGCCTATGCTAACAGGCACGATTTGTGCACTGTAAGAGCAGCTACTACTCTGCTCTCCACATTGTCTGGTTACTTACATGGCAACTCCAGGGTTCTAATATCATGTTGACAGACACTACTTGTGTACTGCCTTAGGAGCCACTGAAATTGAGTAATCACAAGGTCTGATGCATACATGAATATATGCCAATGCTAATAGGCACGACCTGCGCACTGTAGGAGCAGCTACCATTCTGCTCTTCACATTGCCTGGATATATACCTGGTAACCCCAGGTCCCTTATCTTTGGATCAATACATGTTAACAGGCACTACGTGTGTACTGTCATAGTAATAACTGATATCTCTGTGACCTATTGATGTATGTGGTATAGGCAGTCACTGTGCTAAAATACTCACGAAGCAGCTATCACCACACCATTCCATATATACTCTGGGAGGGTTTGATCAAGACTCTGAACAGCTGGGTATGCTTTAGGTGCATACTCTAGGAGTCTGGATAGCCTACCACTATCCACACACGACACTCTGCAAACTGGACCTCGATGTGTGTGCAGGCACTATTTGTGCACTGCATTGCTAACCTTTGATACAGCATCTAATCTTGTATATTGGGCTACTTAGGTATTCACTGTGACTATTTACCTCTGTATGCCACTACCTATTATAGGTCATTCACACATCACCCTACATCGCGGTGGTAATTGTTAACACATTGGTAGTGGATGGTACCAGCCATCATAGGAGTTTAGATAGCACAATGACTACTACTTTGGTTCATTCGTCCACATTTTAAATTCGCTGTTTATTGGCTCACAACACTACCCATTGGATCGACAGCGGTCCACTATTATTTTAACCTTCTGAGTTACGACTCAAATAAATATTATATTTTATTGTTCACTCACTCCTCCCTTTCAACACATGTATTCTAGTTACACCTGTTCATATTAGTGGAAGAGTGCTCTCCTTGTGGCTCTTGCTCTCTTGTTGTTGTTCTATTTCTGGTTTCCCCTGATAGTAGCACCTCCACTTTAGCCATTTCCAGCCAGCAGTAGCGAGGGTTTCCCCATCCCCCCTTCCCCCTCGTTTGCTTATTCAATACTATCATGGATCCTGAATGCCCTGAGACATAATAAATTACATACACAATGAGACAACATAGTCAGTACCTGAATAATTTTATTTCTTTATTATGGAGATAAAAGAAACAATGAAGACACAGCCATATAAGAAATATACATTAGGAGGATCACGGGTATAATCCTGCCCCCTGACGTAAAGAGGGGCGGGATCATCGAATGAGGAAACATATAAATACTTGCCATTAAGTCCAGGATGAGACTCCTCCTCCCCTGAAGAAGCGTAGCCTTACGTGAAATGGTCGTCGGGAATAGACGTCACTCGCTGACGTCATCAGAGGTGGCGACATTCAGTGATCAGCCGCATTGAGAGAAGACAGGCTTGTATTCTTTGCTGAGTCCTGACACAGACTTGTCATATGATCCGCTGTGATCACACAACATTTTGGGGCTGTATAACACCAACTTGGCGCCCTTATACATACTCTAGGCATGATATGCCACGTAGATTGTTTGCAGTTATTTTAACCCCTATGTTACAACCTATATAGGGATTGCTGAACAACAAACACCAGGATATGTTGCAAGTTAACTATATGTATTGACATATGATCCAGCACATCTATAGGGCTATCCTAACAAATAAATAAATATATACAAATAGGGAATATATTTATCCATGCAAGGATATGCTACACCAACAAGCCTGAATAAATATAGTGCGATACTTGAAACTCTCTATAGAATTTAACACAACATGAATCACTGATATGAATGTATGAGAATCACTAGAGTTCCTATCAATGGACATAGTTTACTGAATTAATACTGATTATACTAGCCACCTCTGAATGGGGAATTTTAATAGTTTTGAATGATGTATATGTGTGTTTTTAATGAGTATTTAGACTAATAAAACTTTATTATTTTCTTTGGACTTTTTGGTATAAGGGTTACTAATTCCCTATACAGTTGTTGATAAAGGTAATTTTTCCTGTCGGATTATTGTCGTCCAGTGCAATTCTTTCCAGCATTGAGTGCCGGGTGCTATGGGGATACTTTTTTGATCCTTCTTGGATAACACTGTTATATAAACAGGTAACAGCAACAACAATACAAACATACGCCGATTGAAATAAAAGAGGAAAATATAGAGCATACCCTGTCTACAGTACTATGATGCAGGATGCAGCCAAAAATAGTTTATCCTGTGGATAGAGTCCTTCCAGACCACAATGTCTCTGGAAACAGGAAAGGCTTTGTTGAGTGCCTGCAACTGCCGCAGTGTGATGCCTCAAAAACAATCCACAAATAGTAACACAGGACACTAAGGGGCCTATGCACTAATGGTTCATTAAAAAAATCATGGGCCATTTAAATCACCATTATTATGAGCGTTGCAATCATGGTATTCTGAAAGCCTTTATTACCTGTCATAGCAAAATTCACAAAATGGGCGAATAGCCGGGGATCTGATGAACAACCCTGTGAAAAGGCCTTACCTGGCAAGTTGTATCTGCGGCAGAGAGAGCTGCTCCGAGAGAGCCGTCTCTTCCTGTGCAGATCTCGCCCGAAATGTATGTGTATAAATTTAAATTTTGTTAATAGTTTAGATGAGCAGGGGGTCTCCTGAGCTGAACCGCATTGGTTTCAGCCTCAGGGACACCCTACTTCCCGAGATACAGGCCCCGTTATGGGGTGCCGGTATCTCCTATGCATTTTATTCCCATGGTCACGTGATGCGGACATTTAAATGCATAGGAGATACCGGAACCCCATAATGGGGCCTGTATCTTGGGAAGTAGGGGGGTCCCTGAGGCTATCTGCTGTTGTAATAAAGTTTACTGTAAATTTATTTTTATTGCATAGGATTCATGCCAAGGGTCTCTGGTGCTAATATTAATGGATATCAGCTCCAGAGATTCCCGGCATCAATCCTATGAAGGAAAAATGCCTTTTTTTTCTAAGTCCCATCTCGGCTTCTTTGCAGGTTTCCAACACCTTCATGCTTACTTTTTCTGGCGTGAGGATTTTGTGATAAAATCACCATTCTAGTGCGTGATAGGCGTTCATAGCCTAATCACTGCTACTAGAATTGCGCGAGTTTATGAACTTGCTGAAAAGCGGCGATAAGTGGCTTATCACCACTGCCTCTGTGATTTTTTTTATGAGCAATTTTTGGCGGGTGATTCAGTCTTTTATTACCCACTTATCACCGCTTACTGAATAGCAGTAGGCATTTTGGGCGATAAGTGCTTGATAAGTGGCTTATGAACGCTTACTGCATAGGCCCCTTAGACTTTTCCTGAACACTCTAGAATTCTCATTGGGCTAGCCCTTGTATAGTTCCCTGGTTCCCATCTGAAAACATGGAGAGTACAGTTTATTTAATCAGCCATTCAATCTAAAGGGCACTGGGAGGCCGAGAACAATCACAGATGGGCGTGCAGTTATGGCTACACGTACTGCCCAAAGGTCAGGACCAGGAGTTGTGGGAAACCCACACAGGCAATGAGGGGAAGTGGCATTGACGTTAGAGTGCTCTCAGAAGGCAGCCGACCTGTTCCCAAACCCAACAATGCCACAGACAAATATAATGCATTCAATATGGACACAATAATAATGTGGTTAACAATAACACATCACACAGTAATGCATTTAACATATACAATGTACCAACTATTTACACAGGGGTAGGGCCCTTAACCACTACAGCTAAGTAGCCATATTGATTGTCAGAGGCAGCGGGTGAGCATAACCTTTAATGTGCGGATGCTACACTGGCGACACACTTTATTCGAGCTCGGCTAGTCCCACGAATTCGGGTATACCCGGGTGTATTGAGGTTTGTGACTGTTTTCTGCCCGAGTATATTGGGTTATTTTCTAGGCAGGGATTGAAGCATTTTATTCCCGCTGGCTGCAATACTGCACAGTATATATATATATACTGCATTACAATTCATGAATTTATGCCATCTTGTAGACACGCGAAGCATTGCAGCCTATTAAATCCTAATCATTATAATTTAACAAATCAGCCGCCCATCAGCCAGGCATGAACCCAGGCTGGGAAGGCAAACGCAACGGGGCTTGTCAGAGGTGAGGAGCGGCGCATTCCAGGTATCTGCCAGGTACATACCGGGTATTTGCTCGAATAAAGTGTGTCGGTGCAGTATGCTGCCTCTTCTGTCACAGACATAATAAGTTTATGGCATTTAGCTGCCCTCCAAGATGATATTGCAGTGAGATAGTTGAAGACCTGGGACTGTATTGCAGATGTGAGATTCAGATTGAATAGATAAACGGAGATACACCAAATAGTTAGATCAACAGAGGAAGAAGAGATGTTAGCAATAGATATAGTACACTAAAAGATGGGTGAATATGAGAGGTGAAAATAAATACAGCAAAGGGCTTTGTTCCAAACACCAAGGGAGTTGAGTGTGAACAGGAGAGTCAACAGTATCACAGGCTTTAGACAGGTTGAGAGAATGAGAAGAAATTAATAACCCTGGGATATGGATGTTGCTTGCTACTTTGCTGAGGGTAGTTTCAGCTGAGTGAAAAGTGTTGAAAACCTAATTGGAAGGGATTTAGGGAACATAGGAACAGAGGATAGAAATCATGTTTAAATATACAAGCTGTTCCAGATGTTTAGAGGCAAAAAAGCATGAAAGGGACAGGAATGCATGCTTTATTAATGCTTACTAAATCATATACATGCTTAATAAAGCATACTGTACATGCCAATGGCTATGAGCTACAGAAATTATATTTTTAAAATATCTTTCAAAAGCAGTTTGTACACTTGGTAAGCTGAGACAGCAGAGACTTAGGGCCATAAAGCACATTCCAATACTGTAAAGTGGGCCATAAGGTGCATTCTAGTGCTACAGTATACATTGTGTTGTGGAGAAGCACTGCTTAGTAAATATGGCCCTTCATTTCTTCTGGCTCTCTTTTGTTTGATATGACTATATGCAGAGCCGGAGTTTGCACAGGCAAAGCTATATTTCTCCTCCATTTTTATCTTTATTGATCATCTAATGGGAACAAGGTGGTCTAGAGGTTGAGTAACTTGATGGACAAACACTCCCCTGTACAGAGAACGGGAGGACAAAGATAAATGTTTGCTTTAAGTATTATTACAATTGTTTAAGAAAGACTATTAAATTGTCAAGTTGTTTTCAATTAAAATTTTGCAAAGTAATAGGAATTACACCTTCTTTTTTACTCAGCAATTACAATATATTTTAATCTAGGTTTGGGGACATCCTGTGGACCCAACTGGTACACTGGAGGCAGCAATAACAACAGTTACATTATGGCTTTGTTTATTACTTGCTTTATGATGCCTCTTGGTACGATCATCTTCTCCTACGCAAGCCTGTTACTGACACTGCGAGCTGTAAGTACAAAAATTCAATGGGGTCTTTATAAAAGTTAACATTATTCTTAAAATAAAGTACTGTTTTTCAATATTAATGAAAGTTCCCTTTCCAACTATCACACTATGTATTTGTAAGGTGATTCAAATATTTATTTTATGCAATACTGTTGCTCATACAGTTACAGTATAGTATTAAAATCTTGTTCAAATATTTGCAGTAGTTAAATCACAATGAATAGATATATGTACTGTTGGGAAAGTGGGGCAATTAAGTTATTTTGCTCAGATGCTTCTCTTTTGTTCCAGTTTTAAAGACACTAAAGCCCATATGTACCAAGCTGGACCATGCTATAAGTCATTGTCTGACACCTGAAGTCAACTTACAACCCATAAAGTGTCTTTTGGCACTGGAGACTATCATATGGAATAGCACCACTTTCTTCATTTTAGCCTTTTTTTATACTGCATTTGGGGCTTTACTGTCCTGTATCTTGAGAGGTAGCATAATCAGATCATCACATTATATTAGGGTTGCAGATGTTAGTACCAAGATGCAATATCAGTTATGATCTACTGTCATGGGAGATCAGGTTCATTAACACCTTTTATCATGTGAACATATCATGTGATTCATTAACACCTTTTATCATATGATCGAGCAAAACAAGGAGGTAAAATAAATTCTAATTTTTCCAGGAAAAGACACACACAATTGATCACAATATGAAATAGAAAACACACTTACTGGGGATCTGGGCTTAAAAACTAAACTTTTGTAGTCCGAATGGCTACAAAATTAAGTCTGTACAAGTCCATCTATGAGGATTCCATCCATTTTTCATGTTTCTCTTCTTAAACCAGTGACTCAGAACTCTTACTCAGTTCCTGTTCCACCCACTTCTTCTCACATGGTTAAGGGGCAACCCGAGTATGAGATACAGTCCATTCTGGACTCCAAGATTTCTAGAGGTTCACTACAATATCTTGTACACTGGAGGGGTTTCGGTCCGGAAGAAAGATCTTGGATTCCGAGCCCCCGTATTCACACAGCCAGGTTGATCCACATATTTCACTCGAAATTTCCCGGACAAGCCATCGTGGAGTCGCCCGGAGGTCACTCCTAGAGGGGGGGGGGGGTACATTGAGGATTCGCCATCCTGGTGGCTGGAAACCATCTCCTCACCTAAAACCTTCAACCATGGCAGGCACCCAGGATGCGCAATGTTGCGATGGTCCAGCTACGCGCGTGCGTGATTGGTCTGCCCTCCCACCAGCTCTGCCCCCAGTCTCCACCCCTGCGCTAACATGCAGCAGGCTCGTTCGTCCAACCTCCCCTCCGGGTTCATCCCCAGTCTCCACCCCCGCTCTAGTGCTGAGCATACACGGCGTGGGAGAGATGTGCGCACTAGTCTCCGCCCCCTGAACTCGATGACATATGCGGGCCAGTGCACCCTTGGACTCCCCTCCAGA
Organism: Ascaphus truei; assembly: GCF_040206685.1. Taxonomy (NCBI): domain Eukaryota; kingdom Metazoa; phylum Chordata; class Amphibia; order Anura; family Ascaphidae; genus Ascaphus; species Ascaphus truei. Next base: position 137,732,207 of record NC_134485.1, on the reverse strand, counting down.
CTTCGGCGTGTTCGGCGGATGGACATGCGCAGTGACCGAGCAACATGCGACCGAGTCGCCAGCCTTCCACATTGGTGATGCACATGGGACCTAACCCCACCTCTGCACCCAATCAGGCTGCACAATAGGGCACACCTGTGTGACCCAGCAGCCTATCGGATCTCGTTCCATTGCTCCACCCCGGCATACCATTGGAGGGGAGTCCCATAAATACCTGCTTAGCCCAGACACTCATTGCTGAGCATAACCTTGTGTGTGACGCCATGCCTTGCTGCATTCTGCCTTGTACCTTGAGATTCCTGCCTTGTGCCTGCCTTGTTCCTGTTGCTGCCAGACCCTGCTACATTCATTGGACCCCACACTTCTCCTCTCCTGACCTGGCTTACGTACGACTACTTTGAATTCTCCAACCCTGATCTCGGCTATCCTCACTACGACTATGCTGCTATCTCCAGTCCTGACCTTGGCTAGTACCCCAATGATCCGCTACTCTCCAGTCCAGACCCGGCAAGTACTTTCTACTATTCTACACTCTGTACTCCTGACCCGGCTTGCACGGCCATCCTACATTCTAGGCACACCCGCGCGGATGTGGGTTGGCGTTATACAATTCCCTACCTCAGCACTGCGGTCGCGCTTCGTTTGTGGTGAGCTGCGCGTTACACCCGGTACTGAGGTGGGAAAGTATAGAACTGCACACCTGCAGCAGCAGAGGCACACCTGGAGGGTGGATAGTCAAAATCGCTGGGTCTGGGTTGGAGAGAGTGGGTTAGTCGTGATACTTGCCAAGGTCGGGGGTAGGTGCCAGGGGGATAGTCCGAGTCCATAGTGCCGTGGTCAAATGTTGGAGCCAGGAGAGTAGTAATTGGTCCGTTTGCCGTGGTCAGGAATGGAGAAGGTCGGATGGTGTGAGGCAAGCCGGGGTCGATAATCAAGAGCAGGGCCCTAAGTCTAGCCGGGTCGGTACACAGTGAAGCAAGCAGCAACAGGTTAACAAAAGTAGAAGGCACAAGGCAGAGACAGAGACTGGGAACACAAGGCTATCAATAACTATGCTCAGCCAAAGAGGAAGTGAGAGCTGAGCATATATGGAGGCAGGAGTCCAATGAGAGAAGTGGGTGGAGTGGAGGAGCGACCTCTGCGTAGGCAGGGATAGGCGGTGAGAGGCAGGAGACAGGTGAGGGCAATATTAGAGTTGACGTGCAGCTGTGGAGCGATGCATGCGCAACAAGTGTGCGCGCCACGTGGCACAAGAGGAGGGGCAGAGCCAATCTCCATAGGAACTGTGAAAGCCCTGCTTGGGCGCGCGCGCTCTGTATGGTGCGCAGGAGACCATACAGCAGGAGGCAAAGAAGAAGCATGCCGCGGGGGATGCACTCTGAAATCACTTGCAGCGGGATGCTGTGCAGCAGGAGGTAAGGAGGGAACACGCCGCAAGGGACGCATTCCCCGATTCCTTACACTCGCGTCTATTTCTCTCAGAGCATCTTTTTGGAATCTTGAATTTGGTTTTGCGCTTGTAGTCTGCCATCCTGATTGGCTGCAAGGTTTGTTATAGGTTTTGGAGTCCCATTCACACAACACTACAGCCAATCAGCGCGTGGAATTTTCTCTGCCAGCCTATCGCTGCTTTGCCGGAAAGGCCCCGATTTCAATTCTGCTAAGGGGCATGCGCCAACCTGGCACCTCTGCCTCTTAGCATTTTGAACCCCCTGCTATGCCAGGCTCCTCAAAGTCTGGGGCTGGCAAATGATGGCCGGATAGCCCTTTGTTATACCAGGGCATGGGTACTTGAGTGTAACTTCAGTAGCCCGCCTTTTTCAGCACCTTGGCATCCCTGAGGCTTTCAAGTCTGGGACCTGTGCAGACACAGTGGCACCAAGCTTGGTGGCCATCTGGTCTCTTGGAAACTGGGACTTGGAAATCCCACAGTTCATATAAACATTACCAGCATATATACCTATTAAGTATAATCCTTTAATAAAATATACCTTTAAACTGTATCTTGTGCTAAAAAATGTCTAAGTGCCCCTTTCTGGTGGCAGGGATAGAATAAAAAGATATACTCTTTACTCTTACTAGCCTTACCCTGCCACACTGTAGAAACCTGACTTTACATTTGGCACACAAATAAAAACCTCAAAGCTTTTTCATGTACTGTAGCTGGAGCACTCCCTGAACTCCTATACCAGGGTCAGGGTGACCTAGGCATGAACTGGGTATCCCCCTTATACTAGGGACCCCTGTACCATTCTGGGGATACCTTGACCCCTATGCCCTTTTTACCTTTCTGGTCTGTGCTGAAGCAGGGACTCCTGGCGGTGAGTCGTAAGAATGTTTCAGGGTAGGATTTTGACCGGAGCACTGTGCTTCAATGTATCCGAGAATCTTACCTAACTCTCGGGTACATCTTTGGTGTATTCTGTAACTCAGGGACCCCGCTACATAGCCACAATCTGAGAATACGTTCTCCACAGAACTCACCCTGAAACTCCTAGCCTAGCAATCTCTGCTTACCGGCACTACTGGAAAGGCAAAAACACAGAAATTCTTTGTCGGATAATTTACACAGTCACAGACCCAAAACACGGAACAGGGACAAACAAGTGGGCTTAACCTTTATTATTGCGCCTGGATACCAGCTCACCGTCACATCTACATTCTGCAAAAGGTATTGGAACAGCATAAAAAAAGATAAATACATATGTATAATTTTCATGTTGGTCCAAAGCTGTAAATTATCAATATAGACTTATACACATATTGTGCATACAAAGAAAAGGCTAGAAAGGTTCTCACCTCTTCAACAGTTTATAAACTGCAGATCCAATAACTACAAGTTGTTAATGCTACTGTATGTAAAAGAATTTGGAGACTGTTAATGAATCAGGAATTTTTCCATAGAATGAAGCTATGTTTAAACAGAGGTTTATTGCTTTTGAATTGAAATTGAGATTGTAGTTTTATACTATTTTTTAGCATTATCATATATTACCCACAATCAAGTGTTCAGTTTTAGGAGTGGTTGCATGGAATAATAAAAGTTTTTTATGAGAGGATTTACCTGATGCAAATATTATTTAAAATATGTAATATTACATTCTTGGGTGTCATTTTTCTCCCTACTAATGACATCTATGAATTAAAATATAAAAACAAAAACAAAGTTGAAGGTTCTGTAAATATAACAGATGTTTCTAATGCAAGAGGCCTGATACTTTTGGTGCCCTTATGACCAGAGGTGGCTCCACCATATAATCTGACTAAGAAGTTGCTTAGGGTCACCACAGATTCAGAAGGCCCCATTTATCCCCCATTGCAGTTTCAGGATTTGAAATAGAAGCTTGCCATTGGACATTGTCAGGCTACTATTAACCTGTTGCAGTCTGCCCAAGCCGACTCCTTCTGTCCTGCCTTCAGAGCTGAGGTGCATTGCTCTGACCTCTATTAATGAGGCAGGCCCAGTCAGTGACTTTCTACAATTTCAATTTACTTGAAAACGAGAGGTAACTCTCAATGTATTACTTCCTGGTAAAATATTTTATAAATAAAATAAATAAATAAATTCCATACTGTGAGATCTGGAGAGCTGCTAGGGATTCACTGATAGATTGCATCTGATTAATAAAGATCTAAGCAACGGTTCTCTGCTTTGCCGGCACTACACAGAGGCCTAGATCCATAGAACTTAATTAAGTGAACTAACATGACCTAAATATGACTAAGTTAATGTCCCATTATGCCTTAAAGTCTATTTTCAAAGTTCAATATTGTTAGGTTAAATCTTTTTATTTTCATTCAGAAAGGGGCATCACGTTTACTATATTGGACACTGTGACACTGTTGAGAGGGATGGGTCTCAAAAAAACTAGAGCCACACCTGCTTATGACATTCACTGTATATCACAAGGGCCAACATTCAAGAAACTCTTTGAAGTCCGTGAAAGTCTTGGCACATTTGCTTGTTTTCTAGGATAAATCGTGTTCATCACACCGAAACAAATCCATGCTTCTCTGTTTGTAAATTGTATTTGTTTCTTTATCTGAACCAGAAGAATTCATGTGACCGCTGTGGGTATGATTAAGCTGGATTGTGGTTACTTGACTGAATAATGGGTTTGCTTGGTACAATGAGGATCACAAAGCTAAGGCTTAGCACTGTTTAGTAAATCTGCTGGACCAGACAGACAGATCCCAGTTTTGGCTGTAATATGAAAAATAAATATCAGCTACAGTAGTTACAGCAGTGGATTTGCATAATTAATGAGATTTATTTCTAATTAATAATGCAGTCCCTAGTCAGAATAATATCTTTTGATATTTACATTAATTTCTGAGTTGTTGTTTTTGCATAAACTTAACATTGCTAACCAAGCCTAATGGTATTAGAAGAAGAATATTGTTCAGTGCAAGGCTTTTTGCTCTTATATAGATGCAACTTACAGTATATTAATGTTCACTCTTATACCTCTAGGATAGAAACTGGAACAGAGAAGCAATCACATAATGACACTGACTGAAAAGATGTGACAAATAATCACACTCTTTCTGTCATTTGGTGTAGGCTGCAGAACAACAGAAAGAATCGGAGACTACCCAGCGGGCTGAGCGGGAGGTTACAAGGATGGTTATTGCCATGGTACTAGCTTTTCTCATCTGCTGGTTGCCTTATGCCACTTTTGCTATTGTGGTGGCCACCAACAAGGCCATCGTTATCCAACCCACCTTAGCATCAATGCCTTCATACTTTTCGAAAACAGCTACTGTCTACAACCCGATTATCTATGTTTTCATGAACAAGCAGGTTTGTAGGTACTTTACTCAATAGTTTTGCTTGGTACAATCAGGACCACAAAGTTAAGGCTTAGCACTGCTTAGTAAATTTCCTGGAAAACACAGACAGATTCCAGTTTTTGCTGTAACATGAAAAACTTACCAGTGAAAGCTTAAGAAATCCCCCCATAGTTTTACAGAACAAAATAGTTTGTATTTCTCATAAACACTGATTAAACTATCCTCACACATATGAAACCCAAAAGGTATATGCAATTCTTTAACTCAGACTGTTGTGTAATATGGCAGCCATAAACTATAGGGGTACATGTTAAAATGGATAAGAAGCAAAATGTGACACTGTGTGATCATTTGTATGTCACTTCCCCAAATCACTTTCTGCAGTGGAAGCATTGTATGCTAAGAGATAATGGGGACAGGCAGGGTTGCAGACCTGTCTGAGACTTGGGATGGTAATCACAAGTGATATTTTTATTTGCAATACATACTGATAAAAGGGTCTTTGTATCACGGCACAAGTGGGGCAATTCTGGGGCAAAAGTAATTCTAATGGGATTTTTTGCCTTCCTACATTTGGGGCAATTTTCTTGCCCCCATAATTGCACCACATTTGCTTTTATACGCACACACACGCGCACACGCGCACTTGCGCATGAAGACAAATATGGTGTATGTATCTATGATGCCCTTTTGTTTTAACAGAAGTTTGTCAGTCATTCATTATCCTTCTCATTGATCTGCAATGCATCTGTTTGCTTTTAGTTCCGGAACTGTTTGTTAACCCTTATGTGCTGTGGATGCAACCCATTTGCTGGAGAGAGAGAGTCCAGTGGTTCAGTTCCCAGTGGCCGTACAGATGTTGCTTTGGTTTCTGAGAAGGGTGGAAATAAGGTCACACCAGCATAAACCTCTTCCTGTCCACCTCCAGTGCTGATCCCCTATCCTCTAGCAAAACAAATAATAAAAAATGGATGAACTTTTCCTGTAATCACTAAGGGCACAGAATATACCGTACCTCATCTGAAGTTATTTTGCATTTCACTGCTTTAAATTATATATCAAAATAAAAAGGTTCATTATTTAAACAGCCTGAAAAATGTATATCCTTTTTTTATTTTTGGGTAAACCGGAATCCGCTTTTTGAAGTGAAACTTTTTTAGTGGCGTAAATGTAGTTGATTGGAGATGGAAGTCAGTGGTGATGGAAGTGACATCACTCCTGGCAGAAGAGACCGTCAGTGTTGCCAGCTTCCACCAGGAGGAGTCACCGGTGGACGGATGGAGACACACACACACTGCTGAACACCCCCTCCCTGTACCTCTGCCGGGAGGGAGGAGAGAGGGGGGCTTGCTCCAGGCCGGGGACTCAGACAGAGATAGCTTGCTCGAGAACCTCTCCCCCCGCAGCCCTCCCCCTCGCAGACTCACCAATGGCTTCTCCAGACTGCACGGCTGGGAGAGCCTGCTTGAGTTTCTCTCCCCCCCCCCAAATTTACACACACACACACAGAGACACACACACACACAGACACACACACACACACACACAGACACACACACACACACACACAGAGACACACACACACACACAGAGACACAGACACACACACAGACAGACACACACACAGACAGACACACACACAGACAGACACACACACAGACAGACACACAGACAGACACACAGACACACAGACACACAGACAGACACACACACAGACAGACACACAGACAGACACACAGACACACAGACACACAGACACACAGACACACAGACACACAGACACACAGACACACAGACACACAGACACACAGACACACAGACACACAGACACACAGACACACAGACACACAGACACACAGACACACAGACACACAGACACACAGACACACAGACACACAGACACACAGACACACAGACACACAGACACACAGACACACAGACACACAGACACACAGACACACAGACACACAGACACACAGACACACAGACACACAGACACACAGACACACAGACACACAGACACACAGACACACAGACACACAGACACAC